>NC_069507.1:55241587-55541587 GCF_027579735.1 Bombina bombina | reverse complement strand
TTAACTAACGGGACCGGCTGGACGCACCTCTGCTCTTTGTCTCCTTGGTACTAATTAATCTTCGCACACGGTTATCATAGCAGTATGTGACGAATCACTTCCTCGACCCTCCTCTTCCCTCCTCTCACACACTCCAGGCTCCGTCTCTCCTCCCGGACTAAGAGCTCCCCTGGCCAGCTTTTTTTTTTTTTAATCTGTTCTCACTGCTGCGCCAGGGGAGCTCTTAGCCCGGGCATTTGAGGGTAGTTCCGGGATACGGGACATACAGTGCCAGACCGGGGCTATCCTGGTGATATTGGGGTGGGTGGCAACCCTAGGTTCTGGGGATGACAACAGCTGGATAGAAAAAGGAAGTTGTTGAAATGAGAGAGTGCAGAGATGGCTGACAGTCATGGAAGGTCATAGGAGACCTGGACATTTTTTTTTAAATAATTATTGCTCCCTTCTCGCTCTTAACAATCTTTCTCAACTCCCTCCTCTTTTCAATCTCTCTTTTTACCCTCTCCCTTATCTCTCAGGTCATATCTTCTCTTTACACTATTTATTTCCCCTCTCTCATATCGCTGCACTCTTTTTTCCTCTGTTGTTATTAACTCTACCTCTTTCTCCACTTTCACTTTTCCTGTCCAATCTCTCTCTCTTTGCCCCATTTACCCTCAGCAATAACATTCTAAGCACTAATGGGGTCCCCACCGCCCTAGAGGAATAACAAATCCTTGCAATTTCATGGATTTATAATATCCCTTTAGATAATAGTTTTAGAACATAGCCCACAATTTTTGTTTGTCAGTGCTGCAATAGGAATGTACATTCAGCAAATAGAATGTGCCAAGTTTACTACTTATAGCCAGCCACCAGACTTCAGACTCAACATTCACTAACTAACTTTCACTTGCCACCATTAAATTTCCACTCGCCAATGACTAGTGGGATAGTGGAAATTTTGAGCCCTGATATATAAATATATATATATATATATATATATATAATATATATATATATATATATATAGGGTGACCATATTGCTGCTTTGAAAAAGGGACAAATATGAAAAATACATATGTCAGGGTTCTTTTCAATTGTTGATTTTTTGTCACTAATATTTATTAAGGTATTTTCCTTACTATTGCTACCAATGTGGTCCATAATAGTTACAACTTTAAAGTTAACCCAAAATCATTATTTTTTTAATTGATCATATTGCTAAATATCTCATCAATCGTTGTTAGCACCATTTAAAAATAGTATCTTATCTTACTATGTCAAAACGTAGTATAACTATTGTATTTTCTACTATTCTGCATTCTAAAAAAAAATAAAAAATTTTTTTCTTTGTTTATTATAATTTATATAAATACATTAATTTACTTTTTGTTGTTGAAATAGCAGAACACAAAGCTAATTTTAAGTATAACTATTAGTGATGTCGCAAACCTAAAATTTTGCGTTTGCGAACGGCGGACACGAACTTCCACAACTGTTCGCGAACGGGCGAACCGCCATAGACTTCAATAGGCAGGCAAATTTTAAAACCCACAGGGACTCTTTCTGGCCACAATAGTGATGGAAAAGTTGTTTCAAGGGGACTAACACCTGGACTGTGGCATGCCGGAGGGGGATCCATGGCAAAACTCCCATGGAAAATTACATAGTTGATGCAGAGTCTGGTTTTAATCCATAAAGGGCATAAATCACCTAACATTGCTAAATTGTTTGGAACAACGTGCTTTAAAACATCAGGTATGATGTTGTATCGATCAGGTAGTGTAAGGGTTACGCCTGGCAGGCAGGCACTTAAACGCACACGTGTGAAGGAAACTGATTGCTATTATTTAACACAGTCAAAAAAGTAGGAGGGTCTGGGAGGGAGGGTCTGCTGCTGCTGATTGGCTGAAATGTGCCTGCTGACTGTGAGGTACAGGGTCAAAGTATTACTGAATGATGACGAATAGGGCGGATCGAACATCGCATATGTTCGCCCGCCGTGGTGAACGCGAACATGCTATGTTCGCCGGGAACAATTCGCGACATCACTAATAACTATCAATTGTTTGCAAATACCTAAATATATATATATATATATATATATATATATATATATATATATATACATATATATATACAAGTGTTCATAATAATTGATATACAAATTGAGCATAAAAAGTAACAAAATAATTTATTTTTGGTGTTGAAATATCAGAACCGCAATGTTTTTTGTTTTTATAATATTGAACTAATAATGATTTACAAATAATTAAATATATCTAGATACAAGTGTGGATAGCAATTGATACTTAAAATTTTTAATAAAATGTACTTGCATAATGCGAAAATGCATGATAAAAAGAAAGTATTATAACATTGTCAAAGAATTTAAAAAACTTGGTAATAATGTTTATAAAGAACAAGTAAATATCAATACTCAAAAAAATGCAGCAATGTTATATATAAAGTGTAATGATATTCTATTATGTTTTTTATGCCCAATATCATTATCAGAGAGAGGGAGAGAGAGATAGAGAGGGGAGAGAGAGGGGGAGAGGGAGAGAGACAGAGAGAGAGGGGGGAGAGGGAGAGAGAAAGAGAGAGAGGGGGGATAGAGAGAAAAGGAGAGGGGGAGAGGGAGAGAGAGGGGGAGAGGGAGAGAGAGGGGGAGAGAGAGAGAGAGAGAGAGAGAGAGAGGGGGGGAGAGGGGGAGAGAGAGAGAGAAACTGCTGTTTTCACGGGCCCACAAGCTCTGTTCAGATATATGTGTAAATATGTATATACAGACATATATAGACATATAAACACCTAAATATATATGTATGCATATATGGCCATCTATAAGTGCATTAGAACCTTTTGCTGTTAAGATGAAAACATGTAAAAACATATTTTTGCAATATTCATATTTATTTAACTTCTTAACTATGTATTTACTGTAAATATTTCACATTCCAATGTTCTGTACATAGCAGAAAATGTTTTAAGTATTTCTAAATATATATTCCTATATATATCTGAATATATCTATACCTATACTGTAGATAATCATCTATAAATATAGGTATAAATATATATTTGTTTAAAAAATAAGTTATATGTAGAAATATTTATTTGTGAATAAACAGAACATATTCCGTTACGTAAAGAACATTGGAATGTGAAATATTCATATTTTCATGTCGGGTTAGTGCAAATGAGAATTTGTTATGGTGTTTTTTGCGAGAGTGGGGTGTTTTTTCCCACTTTTTTTCTACATTGACTTTTATGGGGAAATAGGTGATTGTGCAAGAGATATTCTAAGTTCGGAATTTTGCGCTAGTCGGGCTACCTCTAGAGCGAAAAAAGTTTTCTTTTAACTTGTAATACCAGCGCAACCTGACTAGCACACAAATCTTAATTCTAGTGGAGACTTCTCTATCGTGAAAACGAAAATTCTGCACCACTTGTTATGTAGCCCTAATTATTACACTAAAATTACAGTGAATTTAAGGTACAGTGCGCTGAAAACAGCGTAAATTGATTTGTATTAAGCGTAATATTCAAGTTTTAAAGCACACCAGCTTCCCCCTCTATACTTTGCAATCCATTGCAAACTTTACCAGAGAGCTCTCATTATTTGTATTGTGTATCTTGTTGTCAGACATTTTTAAATAGTGGCTCAGCTGTTATAGCTTGATTAATATCAAAGTGTCAGTAGATAAACTCTTACCAGTCTTTCTGAAAATATATTCCCAGAATTCTCTATTCATTAAATTCTCAAATTAGGGCTAAAGCTTTCACAAGTCACAATTTCACAATTTCATTAATTTAAATAAGATACATTCAACAAGTGACCTGTATTTAATGTTCCAGATATCTGCAGCTAGCATTTCACACTATATTATAATATGGTAAACACACACTTTATGATTAATCTTACTGCCCTATCATAGAATGCACATAAGGGGGCGTGTCTAGGCAGCGGCCATGTTAGGTCGCAATATCTGTGGCTTTGTGTATGATCTTCTTAACCCGCTGGTTATCAAGCTAATCCTGCAACCTCTACTAAAATAACTCTCATCTCTAATCGGTTCAGGAAGCCCTGATTCGAATCATATCAATATTGCGGAATCTATGATTACTGGGACCCAGATCTGGATAGTTGGAACCTCAGGTGGCGGCCATACCACAAGGCTTCAGCAACCCCCTCCTGTATATGGGGTATTGCAGTCGTTTCCAGACTGCCTTTCTCATCACTAAGAGGGAACCAATATCTGCATTAAAGGGCTGTTGCAAGGAATATTCAGATCTAGTGTTTGCACCCAACTCTTAGATTCCCCTGTATCAAGTCAGTGGGAGACCGCTGAGACAGCCTAAGAGAAAACTACAATATATTGTAACAGAATGGCTCATGCTGATACAATACTACTAGACGCTATAAGCAGACTACTAGAAGACCAGCTACAATGTATCTCTGATCACCTAACCAGAGAATGGGGTAGTATGTGCACTTCTAAGCTTAGAATAAGCCCCTCACAGACACTGGAAACCACAAGGAGCGACCCAGAGAACGTAAATGTGGTGGAGCAAAACACGGATATTGCTCCCCAAATCAAGGGCAAGTTACAAAATGAGCGCAAAGCTGCCCCAGAATCAGGATCTCAGGCTGAGAGCTTTGTTAGAGAGGAGATCTGTCCTAGGTTTGCGGCCAGGAGCTGCTTGCTTCTACTGAATGGAAGAACCCTATCAGTGCAGAGGGAGATTGAACATGACAAACCCGCTAGTGGCGAAGAATACGGCATTAGGATACCAACTGAAACTGTTGGTGATTCTAAACCGGGAGATAGATCACGACCGATGTCTACAAATGCAGCGACTGAACTCCCTCAAGCCGATTGGAGAAACACGTTTGAGCAGAAACGGCTGCCTTTTACAATCCTTAATCAGATCCAATCCATGTGCATAAAGTCCGGCCAGGTGCTGCAAGCTAGATTTATGTTTTCCAGGGACACCTCAAATTCCTCAGTAATCTGGTCTTGGACAGACCCTCCAATAATACCTGGCAGCTTGTTAGCGATGGAGGTTCTGCTGCAGAGTCATAGCCGGCTGGAACTGTTAGCTCACCTAAACCACAAGAAAATTTGTGCGTTGGTTTGACACTTGAGCGCTGAGCCGTGCGGAATAGGTTAAAGTAGAACTTCATAACGTTTGAGCAGTTCTACTGAGCTTATTATAAACTATGAGTTTTCTACCTCCTGTTCAGAGATATCCTTCTTCCTATGGGTAATTTATTTATATAAGGACATTTTGACTGAGTTTTAGTTAAGGGCTTTCACCTGCGTTAATCTACCTTTTGTTGCACATAGAGTTTATTTTTATGTTAGCTATTTACTTCATGTCTACTGTTGGGTTATATCTAATATATGTTGCAAGAATCCTACATGATGTGTGTCTATTAGACTTAAAAACCGAATAGAAGAATACCAGCACATATTTAGAGGTGATATATACGCTACTATATAAACATATTAGTAACTGCTTAGTTTAACCTTACAAATGAATAGATTTGCAATCTTGTACAGTGCTCTTGTTATGTAAAACCAGGTTTCCTAGGGCCAGCTTAGACTACACACATCATATGAAGATTAATGTACATGTTATTTACAAAGACCCAAAGATCTAGCGTTATATAGAAAAATTTATACTACTGTAACTTGTGGGGTGTATCGATACCTTCATAACCGCTACCTACAGCTCTATCTTATTTTAACTATACTAGATACCAAACTCCCAATGCAGACATATAGTAATACTGTGGTGAGGTCTGATATAACTCAATCACCCCCCTTGAGCACGTATGCTGTCACTTGAATATTTATATATGGATTAAACATTCTGCTTACTGTTATAAGGGTATTAACCTCTCTAATGTGGGTTGGCTGTTTTAAGTCTACTTTATGCTGATGGTAGGCTGTCTGCTGCCGACACAGCACATCTCAGCCTGCTATAATATACTGCTATCGTCAACAACAGTAGGCTAGTGATTGTATGGTAGAATATGTTTTACGTTATCAAAACCTTCACCCTATAGTCTTCAACTAATCTAAGCCTTTGTTTATAGCGCTGCAGAATCTGTTGGCGCTCTACAAATAACCGATAATAATAATAATAATAATCTATAACCCTGGGTTCAGGGGAGATACTTATTTTTGAGGGTCTACATTTGCAGTTACTCATTCTTCAAGTCCTAGTTTGGTGTCTATAGTGCTTGGGTTGCCTTTCGGTGTTGCTGTTTCCCTCAGCGGGGCATCTGTCAACATTGGCTACTAGCTAATATATTGAACCCTTAAATTTATTTCAAAATTCTTGCAAGCCCATCAGCCCCTATATAAGTGCCTGCTCATATAACCATCTACAGTATCTGCTTTCCTGATTATTACTATTTAACTAACACATACGGTTCCCTCACTAAAACGTTACTTAGTGTGATATTATTTCAAAGCCCAAAAGAGGCCGTATTCATAATTTCATAGTTATCATTGTCATATTCTTTAAGTTTACTATATCTTGTCTCTCATGTTACCAAGCCCAAATGCAACTATATTTTGAGCTAATTTGCCTTCATTAAAAGTTTTATAACGACACATAGGTCCAAGAGTGACCTATATTTATATTAGGAGGTCTAAACAACTGAAAAAAAGAGAGGTTTCATTTCTATTTGCCTAACGAATATTTTATGTTAAGTACACAAATCTTTCAAAAGAGAGAGAACAGCACTCCATGAGATATAACAGAAGCTGGAATAACTTCCATGCATGTTCATTTTTATTGTAACTCCTCAGGGTGCACGTTCTTTTTGCACACTATGCCCCTTCACAGAGAAAAAATATTCTGAAGCATATCAGTCTGACCATGACCAATGACAGCCCAGCGCCGAAATACCAGGCAATTCTTCTCTGAACAAGGGAAGCAACAACCCCAGACAATCGTTTCGTAATTCTTTTATTAGAAAAATAATCATATATGCATATATACAAAATAAAATCATAATAACAAATGCAAACAATATATCTCTTGTTACAAAACTGAAATATTGACCCAAATTTTTGTCATCAGAAAAAAATCAAAATGCAAATATTAAACTTAAATAATCACACAAAATAAAATTAAACATATTTCAAATACAGACAAAAAAAAAAAAAAAAAAACAAAAAAAAAAAAACTAAATAATCCAATCCTTCCACTTCTTTGTCTTCCAGATGCCTTCAGAATCTAATTCCCCATATCGCCTCCTATCAAAAGAAAAATACAAAAACAACTTCCCACGGATCATACCCACACAATTGCCTACAGTAACTACCTCTTTCTTAAAAATCAAAATATTACGCACATCCCACAACACCTCCTTCACACAACATGCCAACAACCATATCAATCTTGCTTTCTCCTTTTCCACACCACTTCCACACAAACCATACATCATCATATTAAAAGTAAAAAACTGCACTCCAGTCAAACCCTTAATCATCCTTTTCAAACTTCTCCAAACATCCCTAGCATACTCACAATTCCAAAACAAATGAATAACACTCTCGCTTTGAAAACAACCATCTCTAGGACACACTTCTGAAGCCACTAAACGACGCATTCTCTGAAAATCCCTTGTTGGCAAACACTTATGCACACTCATCCAACTAATATCTTTCTGCCTATTCATCAAATACTTATTACACACATTTTTCCATACCAACACACATTCATTTTCATTCAAACCCCCAATCAACTCAAGACCTTCCTTCTTCTCCAACATTTTCAACACCATTCTGTTTGCACACCACATCTCCCTACTAACATTCTCCAAACCATATTTTTTAATCCAACATTCCACCCTTACATAAAACCACGGAACAGCAAAACATACCGGTTTCTTTCTATCAATCTCAAATAAACCATATCGTCTTAAAACATTTCCACAAGCATACTTTACCATACAACCAGCCATGCTATCCTTACCACTCAGAACCACACACCTACTAACATATTTCACAGCCAAAAATCTCTCCACATTTGGAAAACCCTTACCACCAACATTCTTACTCTTAACAACAACATCTCTTTTCAAACGCTCCATACCAGAACTCCAGAAAAAAGAAAACAACACTCTCAAAATTCTCCGAAAAATCCTCTCAGGTGGTGGAAAAACTAACGCCAAATATAACATAATAGGAATCAAAACCGATTTAATAACTAACATTTTTCCTTCCAAAGATAAAGTCCTTAAAGACCAAAACTGAAGTTTTCTACTCACTTTATCAAAAACATTCTCCCAACTTTCCAAGCCTTTCAAATCCACATCAAATTTCACACCCAACACCTCAATTGCACCTTCAGTCACAGGCCATCCACAGGAATCAATCTCCCTATCATTACCAAAAACTTTAACTTTACACTTATTCCAATTAACTCTGAAACCACTTGCCATACAAAAACATTCAACTAAAGTTTTCACCCTCCTCAAACCAGCCTGAGTCTCACATACCACACTCACATCATCCATATACCCAATCACTTTTAAACACCTTCCATTACTACCAGGAACACTCACACCTCTAACTAATTTATCCTTCCTCAAACTAGTTAATAATGGCTCAATGACACATACAAATAACACAGGAGACAAAGGACATCCTTGACGCACTCCAGATTTAACACAAAATTCCTCAGTCAAAAAACCATTAACCTGGACTTGACTCACAATATCACTATACAAACATTTAAACCATCCAATAATCTTACCAGAAAAACCTAAACGTTCTAAAACATGAAACATAAAATCATGCACTACCCTATCATACGCTTTTTCAAAATCCACAATAGCAACAGCAACAGACCTCATCCTCTCCCTCACATACCACAGTACATCACGTAGTAACAACAAACTTTCAGAAATCTGACGCCCAGGAACAGCACACACTTGCTCTTCACCCACAACCTTACCAATCACTCCACGCATTCTATTTGCCAACACCTTTGCAATAACCTTATAGTCAACATTCAACAACGTAATCGGCCTCCAATTCCTCAAATCTCTCTTATCACCCTTTTTAAATAACAAAACAATCAAACCTTTCCTCATTGAAACAGGCAAAACATTCATTCTAAAAACAAACTTACAAACATCCAACATATCCACCCCAATCAAATTCCAAAAACAAGTATAAAATTCAACAGGCAAACCATCACAACCAGGTACCTTCCCATTCTTAAAACTCCTAACAACCTCTGCAATCTCATCCAAACTTAGATCCCTTTCTAACAAATCATTATCATATTTTTCCAACTTAACCTCAATGTTTTCCAACAACTCATTTTCCAATAAAACATCTCTTGTTTTTTCTTTATACAGCTCACTGTAAAACTCATGAACTTCACGCAAAACACCATCCGTACCATTAACTTCACACTCAACCTTATCAAAAACACTAACAAAACCAGTCTTTCCTTCAAAAGCTTTCTTAAAAAAATATTTACTACAAGACTCATCCTTTTCCATTTTCTCCAATCTTGCCATAAAAACAATTTTCTTTCCTTTTTCATGCATACACTTTTTAATTATCTTTCTTGCTTCAGCAATTTCCTCATGCACATCAATACCACAATTTCTCAATTCATACAAATACAACAACCTCAGATACCATTTATCATACAACTCCCTTTCCATTCTAGCTTTCTCACAGCCTTTCTTAATAAAAAACCTCTTTATTTCCACCTTCAACCATTCCCACCACATAAGCACATTACTAAAATCACATTTTCTTTCACGCCACCTTTCATACATCCAAACAAACTGACGCTTAAACTTCTCATCTTTTAACAAATCCACATTCAGTTTCCAAACACCCTTACCATACTTAATCTTCAAATCACAATTCACCTTACACATCAAAAGGGCATGATCCGTAAAGGGCATCCGCTTTAAAGAAAAATCATCAACACATAAAAATTTAGATAAAAAACAAAAATCAATTCGAGATTTTATCCCACCACTATCACTAAAGAAAGTAAAACCCTCCCCTGAAAAAGAAACAGACCCGAAGGCATCCTTCAAACCGAAAGATTTAAGCAAATCAAGTAAAAACTTCCCTGAGCTATCCACCCTACAATCACTCCCACCCTCTCTGTCCCCATTCTTAATAATACAATTAAAATCCCCAACCAAAAAAGTTGGCTCTCGACCTGGCAGAAAAAACTTTAAAGTTTCAAAATTAAGCAAACGTTCTACCCTATTTGGAGAAGCATATACATTAAACAAACGAAAAACAGTCCCACAAAAACTAAAACTAACCAAAAGTACCCGACCTGGGACAATATGAACTACATTAAGGATAGAAAAACTAAACCCCTTAAACAAAACTCCCACCCCCCCATTCCTATCAGAAGAACAAGACCATACTTTAGGACCATATTCCCAGTCAGCACATTTAGGATGTTCAGAGAGACCACATTCCTGCAAACAAAAAATATTAGCAGAACATACAGATAATAATTTAAAAATTGCAGCTCTCCTTGCTAAAGTTGTCATACACCTGACATTAAGGGAAGAAATGGTCAGAAACATCACAAAAATAAATTAAAGAAAAACAAAAAAAAAAAATAACATCAGGACTTCTTCTTTCCTTTCTTTTTCTTAGGACTCAAAGGAGATCCTTTAAATCTGCCTCTGTGACGTTCCGACCTCCTAGGCTCCCCCTTGCCAGCCTCATAACCAGTAACTTCAGCAAGTTGGTTCACATCTCTTTTATCTAGATAACCAACAGAAGAGGCATCAGAAAAGTCACCTATACACTGGCTTGAGTCAGAAGGAACGTCTTTAGTAGAGACAGAAGGAAACTCTGAAATTAAAGAGTCAGCATCACTTGTAGTATCTGGATCTGCACCCTTAACTACTGGAAGATTCAAATCAGGACTCTCCCATCCATCAGAATCCGGATCTATTTTTCGCTTGGAGGCAGATTTTTTTCCCTTCAGTGTCCATATCCTCCTCAGAACTAGAGGACACAACAGCAGACCAATCAATGTTCTCCCCTTCACCAAGAACAGCATCAGGAGCAGCATCACAAGATGACTCAGTGAAGGAAACATTCTCTGTCCCAGGAACAGCAACAGTATCATCCACATTGGGCAACAGGGCTTCAAGAACATCTGAAGCAGCTATCACATTAGATGTAGCAAGATCCACTTCCTGAAGATGAGATTGGGCTTCCTCCACCTTCTCAGCCACAGGAACCACCACAGGAGCATCAGACACCTCTCCGACAGGGACCCCAAATGCAGATTTCTTGCACAAAAGAGGTAATATAGAGTTCAATGCCTCATCAGAGACCTCCTCCTCATTCACAGATGGCTCAACTGCAACTGAAGATGGTTTTTTTGCAACATCAGCATAGGAAGGCTTCACTCTATCAAGCCCCTGCAACATCATCAAAGGACACATCCTGCACAGATGACTTGAAGAACCACACAGGTCACAGGTCCGGCGTTTACTACAGTGGGCAACAAGATGATCCTCCTCACCGCAATTTCGACATCTGGCACCTGGGCAATTTTCAGCAATGTGACCAAACAGGTTGCAACTACGGCAAAAAAGAGGCATGTCATCATAGTATAGGAAACCTCTATTTCCACCAATGGCGAAAGTCTGTGGAGGGTGTTTCTTTCCACCAATACCTAATTCATCAGGCACAAACCGCACCCAGAACCTGCGCTTTCCATTGAAAGTCCCAAACTGATTCTTCAGCTTGCTACCTCCTTGAACATCATCAAAGTAGCGACAAAGAAACAGACGAATTTCCACATCAGTGACCCAAGGGTTGTACATATGTACTGTCACCGGGATTCTTCTCTCCCTCTGCACACAGGCAACAAATTTCATGCCAACCAACTCTGGAGCAGCAGCCATATCAATAGTCCGTTGATAGCAGGTCTGTAAATAATGCTCATCGGTGAAAGCCACATCAAAAATCCCTCTTGAAGGGAATGACTGAACACAATGCAAACTTGCTCTTGGCATCTTCAAAACACCCTCCAAAACCACCTGCTGGACATGAGCCAAACCAATCTTCTCTCGAAAGTCCTCAGAAATCAACACCCGAAGTGTATGGGGAACATTTGGCACATTGGTAGCCATATTTGCCCTATTGCCTCTTTAGGCTGGATTTCAGAGCGTCCCCCCAAAAGCAGCATGTGGCTGAAGTCCAGGGACGATGCCACAAGGCCAAGGGGACGGCCCTACTACCCAGTTGCTCTACGCCTAAGGAGTAGCCACCCCCCCAATAGCAGCAGGAGCCCAAACCCCAAAGGGAAAGGACCCCAGGCCGAAGGAGCAGGTCTCCAGGCAGCAAACCAAGACCAAGACCAAGACCAAGCACAGAAAACTGCACTTGATCCAAGCCAAAGGCCCGAGAAGCAACCTCAGCTGATCGTTTCGGCCTTTTGTGGGCCTTGTCAGTGAGGTGCAGTTGTATCTCTCTAAGGGCAAGTGTGCATGGAGTCCACGTCTGGTTTCCCCATTACTCTTAGGGTGACCCAAGAGCAATTTGCATAAAATTCAAAAGAGAGAGAACAGCACTCCATGAGATAGAACAGAAGCTGGAATAACTTCCATGCATGTTCATTTTCATTGTAACTCCTCAGGGTGCACGTTCTTTTTGCACACTATGCCCCTTCACAGAGAAAAAATATCCTGAAGCATATCAGTCTGACCCTGCCCAATGACAGTCCAGCGCCGAAATACCAGGCAATTCTTCTAAGAGTAATGGGGAAACCAGACGTGGACTCCATGCACACTTGTCCTTAGAGAGATACAACTGTACCTCACTGATGAGGCCCATAGGAGGCCGAAACGATCGTCTGGGGGTTGTTGCTTCCCTTGTTCAGAGAAGAATTGCCTGGTATTTCGGCGCTGGACTGTCATTGGGCAGGGTCAGACTGATATGCTTCAGGATATTTTTTCTCTGTGAAGGGGCATAGTGTGCAAAAAGAACGTGCACCCTGAGGAATTTAATAAAAATGAACATGCATGGAAGTTATTCCAGCTTCTGTTCTATCTCATGGAGTGCTGTTCTCTCTCTTTCAATTTTTATGCAAATTATTCTTGGGTCACCCTAAGAGCAATGGGGAAACCAGACGTGGACTCCATGCACACTTGCCCTCAGAGAGATACAACTGCTCCTCACTGACGAGGCCCATAGGAAGCCGAAACGATCGTCTGGGATTGTTGCTTCCCTTGTTCAGAGAAAAATTGCCTGGTATTTCGGCGCTGGACTGTCATTGCACAGGGTCAGACAGATATGCTTCAGGATATTTTTTCTCTGTGAAGGGGCATAGTGTGCAAAAAGAACGTGCACCCTGAGGAATTTAATAAAAATGAACATGTATGGAAGTTATTCCAGCTTCTGTTCTATCTCTTTTGATTTTTGTGCAAATTATTCTTGGGTCACCCTAAGAGTAATGGGGAAACCAGACGTGGACTCCATGCACACTTGCCCTTAGAGAGATACAACTGCACCTCACTGATGATGCCCATAGGAGGCCGAAATGATCGTCTGGGGTTGTTGCTTCCCTTGTTCAGAGAAGAATTGCCTGGTAGTTCGGCGCTGGACTGTCATTGGTCAGGGTCAGACTGATATGCTTCAGGATATTTTTTCTCTGTGAAGGAGCATAGTGTGCAAAAAGAACGTGCACCCTGAGGAATTTAATAAAAATGAACATGCATGGAAGTTATTCCAGCTTCTGTTCTATCTCATGGAGTGCTGTTCTCTCTCTTTTGATTTTTATACACAAATCTTTCCTCTGTTATGAAAATGTATTTATTTTTGTACTGTCTGAGTCATGGCAAATTCCACCTGCTTTGTTACTGTTCTTACAAAACCTCAATAAAAAAAAAAAATAAAAAAAATAAAAAAAAAAAAGAATGCACATAAGGGGCTCCATTTATTTAGCAGCTAATGCTGCTTCAGAAGCCCATTGTTTCAGGATCACCTGAAACGGAAGTTAAGAAGCAGCGGTCATAAGACCACTGCTCCTTAGCCTGTCCGCCACCATTTAGGAGACAGAATGAAATCATCCAGATCGGATATGCTTGAGATGATTGACAGCCCCTGCTAGCGGCCGATTGGCCACCAGTGAGCAGGGGGTGGCTATGTTAGTGATGTTGAGCGGACATGATTCGCTATCGACATATGATAAATCTACCTCATAGAGTGTTGCATTTGCTACTGAAATATGTTTGTGTCACACTGATGAATCTGAAAGGTAAAAAGTAGCTGTCTAATTTATTAAAAGCTTCTACTTGTATGTTTAACTGTAGAAACTGTGATATTTTTCAATAGGTATCTAGTCCTTATGCTAACCTCATAGTTCTAAACTGTCCTGCATTTTACAGGATTTTTAAAGTTTGTGAGCTCATAAACAGTCCCCCTGATCTCCCTGACTCAGCCATCAGACTCCATCTCTGGATAGATTCTCAGAAACTTTGGGAGGTTTACAAACCCCTTTGATTCTTGAATGTCTGGAATGTAATAAGTCAAAGCTTCAGACTATATGGGGGCATATTTATGACTGTGTGAGCGGACATGATCCAATATAGCGGATCATGTCCGCTGCACATCGATAAATGCCAACAGCATACGCTGTTGGAATTTATCATTGCACCAGCAGTTCTTGTGAGCTGCTGGTGCAATGCCGCCCAATGCAGCTTCGCGGCCAATTGGCCTCTAGCAGGGGGTGTCACTCAACCCGCCTTTTTAGACCGCTGCTTCATAACTTCTGTTTCCGGTGAGCCCAAACGCTCCCCGGAAACACGGGGCATCAAGCTCCGTACGGAGCTTGATAAATATGCCTCTTTGGATCATCATTGTTTACTTCATGTGACACACCTACTGTGTATAAATGGGCAATGTTTTACAGTATTTTACATTTATTAGCAAGTGAATGATGCATGCAATATGACAAGATGTGACACTTAATAATTATATTAATAATAATAAAATGTTACAGAACTCAAAACACAATATACAAACCACAACCAATAAAGTTACTGATCAGATGAAATAGTTATTTAATGAGGTATATTCAATGTTATACATGCACAGTCCACAGAGTGAAACCTCAAAATCCGTAGCGTAATACTGTTGAATAATGTTGTTTAAACACGCAAAGCTGAGTCATACTACTCATGTTTGTTTGAGCTTCAACAGCTCTAGAGTATGCGCTCAACACATAACCCCACGTTTAACAGGATACACTGTGATCACGAATGGTGATTGCGTAGTAATAATTTATTTAAAACTCAAATGTAACATACTATACAAAAGATCACTAAGGGTTTAGGCACTACCCAGCAATAACACTATAACGTGTGTCACAATAAGACCGTAATGTCCCACACAGTGTTCCACACTGGTACTGTACTTTAGCTCCACCCCTCCTCATGATCGACCGTTGTTAGATTTTCCTCCGACGTACGTTTCGCTATTAACATATAGCTTTTTCAAGGAGTTTTGATGTTTATTTTTTAAACGCTACATTTTTATGCCAGAATGAATGTCAAAAAGTATTTTAGTTAAAAATGTATATATATATATATATATATATATATATATATATATACAAAACATGGGGTGGGGTCAGCACTCTCAGGCCGGACCGGGTACACATCCCATGACCCTGCAACATGCACAGCCCTGGGTGCAAACCAGCACTCTCAGGAAGCTGTACTGTCACCAGAGCCACAGGCAGTTAACCCCAGTCAGGCCTGGGTGCAAGGCCCAAACAAGGAAAATTACAAAAAATTATATTTTTTAATATAAACACACAGAAAAAGTCCAGCACTCACTCACAAGCTCTCAACTAAGATAAAAAGCAGCAATGGAAGAATTAGTTACCGCATCTGGCCAAATGGGAAAAGCCCAGGTACCTCGTCAAGGTTTCTTCCAATAAACCTGGGTCCCTAAACAGCCACACAATGCAGGCTCACAATCAAACAACTGTGAAAAAAAGCAACTGTGAAAAAATGGAGGGTGCACAGGCTTATGTAATTTCCCAAACATATACAAAACATGGGGTGGGGACAGCACTCTCAGGCCGGACCGGGTACACATCCCATGACCCTGCAACATGCACAGCCCTGGGTGCAAACCAGCACTCTCAGGAAGCTGTACTGTCACCAGAGCCACAGGCAGTTAACCCCAGTCAGGCCTGGGTGCAAGGCCCAAACAAGGAAAATTACAAAAAATAATATTTTTTAATATAAACACACAGAAAAAGTCCAGCACTCACTCACAAGCTCTCAACTAAGATAAAAAGCAGCAATGGAAGAATTAGTTACCGCATCTGGCCAAATGGGAAAAGCCCAGGTACCTCGTCAAGGTTTCTTCCAATAAACCTGGGTCCCTAAGCAGCCACACAATGCAGGCTCACAATCAAACAACTGTGAAAAAAAGCAACTGTGAAAAAATGGAGGGTGCACAGGCTTATGTAATTTCCCAAACATATACAAAACATGGGGTGGGGTCAGCACTCTCAGGCCGGACCGGGTACACATCCCATGACCCTGCAACATGCACAGCCCTGGGTGCAAACCAGCACTCTCAGGAAGCTGTACTGTCACCAGAGCCACAGGCAGTTAACCCCAGTCAGGCCTGGGTGCAAGGCCCAAACAAGGAAAATTACAAAAAATTATATTTTTTAATATAAACACACGGAAAAAGTCCAGCACTCACTCACAAGCTCTCAACTAAGATAAAAAGCAGCAATGGAAGAATTAGTTACCGCATCTGGCCAAATGGGAAAAGCCCAGGTACCTCGTCAAGGTTTCTTCCAATAAACCTGGGTCCCTAAGCAGCCACACAATGCAGGCTCACAATCAAACAACTGTGAAAAAAAGCAACTGTGAAAAAATGGAGGGTGCACAGGCTTATGTAATTTCCCAAACATATACAAAACATGGGGTGGGGTCAGCACTCTCAGGCCGGACCGGGTACACATCCCATGACCCTGCAACATGCACAGCCCTGGGTGCAAACCAGCACTCTCAGGAAGCTGTACTGTCACCAGAGCCACAGGCAGTTAACCCCAGTCAGGCCTGGGTGCAAGGCCCAAACAAGGAAAATTACAAAAAATTATATTTTTTAATATAAACACACAGAAAAAGTCCAGCACTCACTCACAAGCTCTCAACTAAGATAAAAAGCAGCAATGGAAGAATTAGTTACCGCATCTGGCCAAATGGGAAAAGCCCAGGTACCTCGTCAAGGTTTCTTCCAATAAACCTGGGTCCCTAAACAGCCACACAATGCAGGCTCACAATCAAACAACTGTGAAAAAAAGCAACTGTGAAAAAATGGAGGGTGCACAGGCTTATGTAATTTCCCAAACATATACAAAACATGGGGTGGGGTCAGCACTCTCAGGCCGGACCGGGTACACATCCCATGACCCTGCAACATGCACAGCCCTGGGTGCAAACCAGCACTCTCAGGAAGCTGTACTGTCACCAGAGCCACAGGCAGTGTTTCCAATGCAGCAAAGGATTCTGGGTAAGATATGCAAATTAAGTACATAATGACACACCCTTTTACTTCAGTCTGCCTTTCAGCAGGTTCCCTTCACGCCAAAGCATCGCTGTTCACACAGCTTACAAACTTAGCTAGTGTCAGTGCAGTGACTCATAACCATCCCAGGACAGACTGTTTCGTGGTTTTTGCCACTCATCAGCTAGGAGAAGGTTAGAGTCATTGCTGGGCGAAGTTGATTCCAGGCAGAATACAACAACATTTTAAATTAGGGGGAGATAAAAGGCGAGTTTAAAATCCTCCACTACGCACAAAATATAGAAAAAATAACTCATTGTGTAGTTCATTAACAAATCTAGAAAGGCCCAGAGGCTTGTTTTCCCACAGAAAACCTCTGAAAAACCTCTGGGCCTTTCTAGATTTGTTAATGAACTACACAATGAGTTATTTTTTCTATATTTTGTGCGTAGTGGATGATTTTAAACTCGCCTTTTATCTCCCCCTAATTTAAAATGTTGTTGTATTCTGCCTGGAATCAACTTCGCCCAACAGTGATTCTAACTTTCTCCCAGCTGATGAGTGGCAAAAACCATGAAACAGTCTGTCCTGGGATGGTTATGAGTCACTGCACTGACCCTAGCTAAGTTTATAAGCTGTGTGAACAGTGATGCTTTGGCGTGAAGGGAACCTGCTGAAAGGCAGACTGAAGTAAAAGGGTGTGTCATTGTTTACTTAATTTGCATATCTTACCCAGAATCCTTTCCCGCATTGGAAACAATGTAATTCAGAGGTTTTCTGTGGGAAAACAAGCCTCTGGGCCTTTCTAGATTTGTTAATGAACTACAAAATGAGTTATTTTTTTCAGACTATAAAATGAACTCTCTAATGTTGATTTCTGTAGACAGTTAGCTAAGATTGGACATTTTTAACAAAGATGTCCATACATTTGCCTTTCTACTGAGAAATCGTCCTTCTCATCCATTACATATTCTGTAACTTATGCTATAGTCCAATATAGAGCATCAAACTGTTGCACTGCTTTCATTATTTCTGAAATGCTCTGCCCTGTTGCACATTGCTGAATATCTTGACGGATTGGATGTTCTCCAGACTTTGTACTATGTTGTAAGACACTGAAAAAAAAAGTATAAGATTTCAAAGCTGATTCTCCTAATGCAAGGTGACATGATGAGAGCAGTAATCTATTACTGCTTTAGTCTGTCATTCCTCATACAAGGTTAAAAATGATATAGCTTTCTGTCTGATAGATCCAAATCTGTTATTTCTCGTAGCACAGTGTCATAAACATAGGTCCTCGTTTAAATGTCATCCACTATATTGACTTTCAAATGCAAATAAAACATATTTCATTATTTTGTTTTGAATAAAAATGATAAAGATACAATTTCAAGATTTTATGATTGTTTATTTTCTATGCTCTTGTAATGCAAAAGGGAAAAAAAAGATCAGGTCCATTTCTTGTTACCAAGTAGCATTTACCAGTGTAATTTCAAGCAACTGTTTAATATTTAACCAGACTACTGTGTATATATTTGAGTTAATCATTAGGGTTTGCACATAATTGTTAACATAACCGCCTCTTAGCCACTGTTACAAAGTAAAAGACATAAAATTATGCATTAAGTACTGGTATTTTTATATAATGGATGCCACTGTATTACTTGAGGGACCCTCAACACGGTTATAATAATATACTTTTTACCTCTGTGATTACCTTGTATCTAAGCTTCTGCAGACTACCCCTTTATTTCAGTTCTTTTGACAGACTTGCATTTTAGCCAATCATTTCCCTCTCATAAGTAGCTCAACGAGCGTGAGCACAATGTTATCTATATGAACGAATGCCCTCAAGCTGTGAAAAACTGTCAAAATGCATTCAGATAAGAGGTGGCCTTTAACGACTTAGAAATTAGCATATAAGCCTGCCTACATTTAGCTTTTACTTAAGAACAAAGCAATTTTGATGATAAAAGTAAATTGGAAAGTTGTTTAAAATTACATGCCCTATCTGAATCATGAAAGTTTAATTTTGACTAGACTGTTCCTTTAACACTTTCTCTGCAGATTCCTCCTACTCAAATAAAGGAATAGTTTGTTAAAAGTTTTGCCAATAACACAAACAGAGGAATGTTTATTTTGAATATTTTAGGTAGCAGTTTTAGGCTTTATATCTATAGGTTAAATTATGTGGGTTCTTTTGTGTTATTGTGATTATATTTTTCTTCTTGTAAGAGATGAAATAAGCAAAGCACTAAATAATAAAACTATAAGCTCCTTCAATATAAAAAAGTGTATTCAAGTTTAGCATATAGTGACAATATTTATAGTGTAATAGTAAACTAAAACTAATAGTATTCTGAGATAATTTTCAACTGCTGATCGCTGATGTGGACAGCTGTCTGAAGGTTGCTATCTGTTTGATGGGCATTGTCCTTAAAAGGGCATTTAGCTCTATTGCTGCCCAAACCGTAATCTAAAACTAAAACCCACCCAATAAACCCTTAAAAAACACTAACCCCTGAAGATCCATTTACAGTTTTGAAGAGCCGACATCCATCGTCAACGAAGCCGGGAGAAGTCCTCAACAAAGCTTGGAGAAGTCTTCATCCAAGCCGGGAGAAGTGGTCCTCCAGACAGGCAGAAGTCTTCATCCAGATGGCATCTTCTATCTTCATCCATCCGGCGTGGAGCGGGTCCATCTTCAAGACATCCGGCGCGGAGCATCCTCTTCTTTCGACGACTCCCGACGAATGAAGGTTCCTTTAAGTGACATCATCCAAGATCAGTGCCGGATGTCTTGAAGATGGACCTGCTCCGCGCCGGATGGATGAAGATAAAAGATGCCCTCTGGATGAAGACTTCTGCTTGTCTGGAGGACCACTTCTCCCGGCTTGGATGAAGATTTCTCCCAGCTTCGTTGAGGACTTCTCCCGGATTTGTTGAGGACTTCTCCCGGCTTCGTTGACGATGGATGTTGGCTCTTCAAAACTGTAAGTGGATCTTCAGGGGTTAGTTTTAGGTTTTTTTAAGGGTTTATTGGGTGGGTTTTAGTTTTAGATTAGGGTTTGGGCAGCAATAGAGCTAAATGCCCTTTTAAGGGCAATGCCCATCCAAAGGCCCTTTTCAGGGCAATGGGGAGCTTAGTTTTTTTTAGTTAGGGTTTTATTTGGGGGGGTTGGTTGTGTAGGTTGTGGGTTTTACTGTTGAGGGTTTGTTTGTATTTTTTTTTTACAGGTAAAAGAGCTGATTTCTTTGGGGCAATGTCCCGCAAAAAGGCCCTTTTAAGGGCTATTGGTAATTTAGTTTAGGCTAGGGTTTTTTTTTATTTTGGGGGGGCTTTTTTTATTTTGATAGGGCTATTAGATTAGGTGTAATTAGTCTAAATATCTTGTAGGTTTAGGGTTAGGTTTAAAGTTAAGGGGTGTTAGGTTTAGGGGTTAATACAGTTTAATTTAGGTTGTTGCAATGTGGGGGCCGGCAGTTTAGGGGTTAATAGGTTTAGTTAGTATTGGCGATGTTTGTGAACGGCGGTTTAGGGGTTAAAAACTTTAGTTTGTGTCGCAATGTTTTGGAATGGTGGTTTAGGGGTTAATAGGTTTAGTCAGTGTTGGCGATGTGGGGGGTGTGGTTTAGGGGTCAATAGATTTAGTTTGTGTCTGCGATGTGGGGGTGCATTTTAGGGGTTAATAGGTTTAGTTTATTTTGGCGATGTTTCAGAACAGCAGTTTAGGGTTTAATTGGTTTAGATTGTGTCGGCGATGTGGGGGGGTGCGGTTTTGGGGTTAATATGTTTAGTTCGTGTCGGCGATGTGGGGGGTGCGGTTTAGGGGTTAATAGGTTTAGTTTGTGTTGGCGATGTTTTGGAATGGCGGTTTAGGGGTTAATAGGTTTAGTTTGTGTCGGCAATGTGTGGGGGTGCGGTTAAGGGGTTAATAGGTTTAGTATGTGTCGGTGATGTGGGGGTGCGGTTTAGGGGTTAATAGGTTTAGTTTGTGTCGGCGATGTGGGGGTTGCGGTTTAGGGGTCAATAGGTTTAGTTTGTATCGACGATGTGGGGGGTGCGGTTTAGGGGTTAATAGGTTTAGTTTGTGTCTGCGATGTGGCGGTGGTGCGGTTTAGGGGTTAATAGGTTTAGTTCGTGTCGGCGATGCTTTGGGAAGGCGGTTTGGGGTTAATAGGTTTAGTTAGTGCCGACAATGTCGGGGAACGGTGGTTTAGGGGTTAATATACCTTTGTTATAGACAGAGTTAGTGTTGGGGAACTGCGGTTTAGGAAGAAACAATGAAAAATTCTGAATATGAACTTGAGTCTTGAGAAAGGCCCTATAGGTGGGCCGAAACGCGTTGTCTTATATGGTGAGATATATTTTAATACTTGTAGTTATCTGTAAAACGGTACTACTCTATGTTGTATATTTTCTTTTTCCACAGGATTTGGAGATTTTTGTTCTATTTATTTGATCACAATCAAGGTTTTTTCCACTTGTTTTTTAGCTTGGATTTATCACCACTTTGATACTACTACACTCCTTGATTTTCCCTTTTCATTTTTTATTTTTTATTTTTTATTTTTCATTTTTTCATACTTTTTATATTTTTACATTTTTTCACCTACCTCACATTTGGATTCACTTGGATATACAATTACATTATTATTTTTTAACAGCTATTATTTACACTCTTATTTGGACTAATTTGTCATCGACTTTCACATTTTTTTGGAGTTTTCACGATGAACTGCTCACTTTTTTAATTTTTAATTTGGATTGCTTCCATTTTATTATCCTATTGTATTCTTCGTACTGCATTTACTGATTGTATTGTATTCTCATAATAATTGTATTGTATCTAATTATTTTATGCTTTTAAGGTCCATTTATGCACTTTAGTACCCTTTAGAGTAGTTTCCATTGTGTACCCTTGCTTTTCCATATCTCATTGGATCGGGTTCCTTTGCCCCTTCCCCTTTCTCTTTTTAACTCAAATTTATTGTTCTTATTATTGAAATATGTTTTAATTTGTTTTAATATTGTTCCTATATTGGAATTTATTTTTAACTGTGACATGGATCCATGTATAACTGTGTATTAATTTTTTTTATTAAATTTGTTATTATATTTTGAATATAATATATACTCATATTTATATTTTTTATCCAATTCTCATTGGCTACCTTATTGTTGTCTATTGTTATCTATTGTAACTAACGTTATACATTTTTTACTTATTCCTACGGATTCTGCATCCTACGACTATTATTGTATTTATTCAGACCTGGCCTTAGTTTAGGCGCTCCTTCTACTTACCATCCAGCACTTATTTGTATTCCATGGGTAACTAGGGACCCATTAGTTCTAAGAGCCAGAGGTCGATCTTTAGTTAGCGCTGTCGGATTATACCCCTTTTCCTAAAAAAAAAGACCCGCTAGCATTACAAACCCCCACCCCCCCAAACCCACAAAATAAAAAAAAACTGTCTAAAAATACCTAAGCTAACCATTGCCCTGAAAAGGGCCATTGTATGGGCATTGCCCTTAAAAGGGCACTTAGCTCTTTTGGTTTGCCCTGAAAAGGGCATTTAGCTCTTTTATGAAAGGCCAAACCATAAACTAAAAAAAAAAAAAAAAAAAAACCCTTAAAAAACCTATCACTAACCCCCGAAGATCCACTTACAGTTTTTGAAGTCCCGCTTGAACGATCTTCATCCAGGCGGCGAAGTCCTCATCCTAGCGGCAAGAGGTTTTCATCCAGGCGTCCTCTTCTATCTTCATCCAGGCGGCGAAGTCCTCATCCAGGTGGCCTCTTCTATCTTCATCCAGGCGGCATTTTCCATCTTCATCCCGGCGGTGCGGAGCGGGTCCATCCTGAAGACATCTGGCGTGGCGCATCCTCTTCATACGGTCGCCGCCGTACACTGAATCTTTAATGCAAGGTACGCGATTCAAGATGGCGTCCCTTGCATTCCTATTGGCTGATTTGATTTTGGAAATTCAAATCAGCCCATAGGATGAG
Organism: Bombina bombina; assembly: GCF_027579735.1. NCBI lineage: Eukaryota > Metazoa > Chordata > Amphibia > Anura > Bombinatoridae > Bombina > Bombina bombina. The sequence continues at coordinate 55,518,016 of NC_069507.1, read as the reverse complement.
AGCTACTGAAATCCTATAGGCTGTTCAAAACAGCCAATAGGATGAGAGCGTTTGAAATGCTATTGACTGTTCAACACATTAGTTATGAGCTTTATGTAACAGTTTTGTAGCGTAAAACTCATAACTACTGCTTTTAGATTGCGAAACGGATTGTGTCGGTATAGGCTTGAACGCAAGTTTTTTAGCCTCACCGCAAAACTCGTAATGGCAGCACTATGGGAATCCCATGATAAAACGTCATTTTTATGAGTGCGGAACTGATGTTGCGTTACAGGCTAAAAGCCTTGCGGTACAGCTATACCGACAAGACTTGTAATGGCTGCAGTGCTGTTTTAACGCTGAAATTACCATTTTTTCAGCGTTAAAACACGAACGCAAAACTCGTAATCTAGGTGTCTGATTCCCAACTTCAAATACTCCATCAAATGGATTCTGTCACAAGAAACACCCACCAGAGGACATCATTTTATCCAAAGACCCACCCACAATCAAGTCTTTATTAATGCACTTTTGCCGCTAACTTGTAAGGGTTTTTTATTGCAAACCTTCTCTAAAACTACTCAAATTGAATCCGAGGGTTCAATGTCTTGAATGTGGCCATTTCCCTTTCTGATTGATTAAAAAAAAATTAATGTGATTATTTTCTAATAATCTAATATTCATATATATTTAAATTAAGCTACAAATTAAAGGACGGTGAAGTCAAAATTAAACTGTTATGATTCTGATAGCGCATGCAATTTTAAAACACTTTCTAATGTATTTCTATTATGTAATTTGCTTCATTCTCTTGGTATCCTTTGTTGGAAAACATACCTAGGTAGGCTCATGAGCAGCAATGCACTACTGTGAGCTGGCAGCTGATTGGTGGCTAAACATATATGCGTCTTGTCTTTGACTTACCCAGTTTGCTTAAATAACTCCCAGTAGTGAATTGCTGCTCATTAAACAAAGAATAGCAAGAGAATGAAGCAAATTGGTTGAAAATGGTGTGATCTATCTAAATCATGATAGAAAAAAAAATGGTTTTCATGTCCCTATAAACAAACAAAAGAACAACAGTGCCAAAAAGATGAAAGTATTTAGATATATTATTCAGCTAATAGAGAATGTTATAGGAGATTAGTTAAAAATCATGAATACTGGGCAAAGTTGTTAATTGCAAAATATGTACAACATTCAACTTTTTACAAAGAAAAATACATTTAATATTCTATTTATTTAAAAAAATGCATTAAAAACATCAATAATAATAATATCATTTGAATATTGATTCAATTATTTCAAATGGGTTTTTTTTAATTTAAAATCTAAAATTGAAAATGAAATCTAAAATTCATTTTTGAAAATACATTCATTCTGTAGAAACATTTTAATAGTAGAATGAAGTTATATCAAGGCAAATATTTGTTCTACTATTTGAATGTTGAAAAGAGACATTAACCCACTGAAATAGTGAACAAGGGTTTGGGTGGGATACTAGGAAGGAAAAATCAAATCTTGTCATGTAGCACAGGAGAAAGTGAGGTGATAAATATAGGTTTGGAGTTGGTTAGTAGATATATATTCAGAGTTTCAAATAGAATAGGAAGATAATATGTTTGGGAAATTTTTATTATATTTTTATGAAAATTGAATCACCAAAGGATCCTTCCAGCACCTGGAATCTGCCGATATGTAGCAGAGAAGAGGGATTATAGCAGTTCTCACCCAAATAACTAGACAGACTAGCATTCAGGTGAAACAAGAAGTACTTTTTATTGGGAAAACACATGACATTTATACACAAGCTAATCTTGATAAGAGCCTTATCAGTCCCCCAAATCTCCCGCCATTCCCGCCCCTCCAGACAGGCTGGTGCCTCCATAATGTCCAATTGCCCCCAGTGTCCAGCAGTACAGGGAGGGTGCATTCGGGGTGATCCCAGGGGGGCGGCAGCACCTCCAGGGTGTCGCTGGAAAGCCCTTGGCCCCCAGTTGCCTCAGTCCAAAAAATGTCTTGATCTATGACTGGGGGTCGGAGTTAGGGACTACCCAGCGTACACTGGGAAGACCTCTGGGAAATGGGTATTGAGGGGATGTCCAACCCCCCCCCCTGTTTCCAACTGGACTCACCTCCTGGAAATCACCCCACCTCTAGTCCTCTCCGAGAGGTATCAATCCCCAAAAGAGCGGAGCTCTAGGAAGAGGGGCTGCTGGAGCGACCTGAATTAAAGGGGACTGGGAATACCAAATTTCTGTGGCTGGCCGGCAGTTCAATGGGGCCAGCCAGCCAAAGGGCGGTCTGCTGAGTAGGGCTCGGAAACCCTGGTTCCCTATGGAGCTTACCTCCGGCAATTGGCCCACATCTTACCCTTTCCTACGGGGTACCAGTCCCCAAAAGAGTGGAGCTCTGGGGCAATGGGCCTCTGAAGTGGCCAGAGGTAAAGCTCTCTGGAGGATGCTGGGTGCGGGGCCGGCTGGTAGATCCAGGGGCATGGCGGGCCGGAAGGGGATAGATCCGTCAGAGACCAGCTCTTTCAAGATCAGGTTCACAAACTTCACACACAAATTCTCACAAAAGCGAAGGTCTGGGAGCAGGAGCCAAAAAACGCCAAGAAACGAGAGGGGGTGAGGTAGTAGGGCATAGGGGTTTAACCCTTGCAGCCCGGTATCTGTGACAGCTCCCCCCTTCCAGTTCAGCAGACCCAGCTAGATCCACACACAGGTCGGCCTGGGGCTGTCCGAGGAGCTTATGCCACTTCAGTCTGCCAGGAAAGTCCATCAGTGTTTTCATTGCTTTTTCCCGGCCTGTACTGAATGTCAAAGTTAAAGGGCTGCAGTGCTAAACTCCACTGCAGCAATCTTCCGTTGTCCCCAGAAACTCTGTTAAGCCATACAAGGGGGTTGTGGTCTGTGAGGATGGTGAAAGGTCTCCCATAGAGGTTGGTCAGGGGTTTGGCGAGGGCACTGTAATTAGGGACAAATTTCTGGTAGTACCCTGTGGTTCCTAGGAAAGCCATAACTTGGGTTTTGGTCTTGGGAGTGGGCCAGTTTGCCACTGCCTCAACCTTAACCGGCTCGGACCTCTGAGTGCCCTATGATGCATTTGTCGGGCTTCAAGGTCAGCCCGGCAGCTCTGAGGTGGTCTAGAACGATGCCTAAGTGAACCAAAGGGTCCTCCCAGGTGTCGCTATAGATGGCGATGTCATCCATGTATGTGCAGGCATAGTCCTGGAGGCCATGCAGAAGGTGATCCACCATCCTTTGGAAGGTGGCTGGAGCATTCTTCATCCCAAATGGCATGACCTTGAACTGGTATAGGCTGAAGGGGGTGATGAAGGCGGACTTGGGGATGGACTCAGGGTCTAAGGGGATCTGCCAGTATCCCTTGCAGAGGTCAAGGGTGGTCAGGAAGTGGCCGCGGGTGATTCTGTCTAATAGGTCATCGACTTGGGGCATAGGGTAGGCATCAGTTGTGGTTCTGTCGTTGAGCTTACGGTAGTCGATGCAGAACTGGGTAGTCGCGTCCTTCTTGTGTACCAGCACCACCGGGGAGGCCCAGGGACTGCTGGATGGTACAAAAACACCTAGGTCCAACATTACCCTGAGCTTGCGGTGCATACTGTTGCTGACTGCCTCTGAGACCCTGTAGGCTTCCTGTCCCTGGGTCTCCACTCGGTGTATGGCCGTTGTGGTGCCCCCAGTTACAGTAGACATATAGGACATATCTCATCTGTCTTCAAGGAGTCACTGGACTTGCTCTCTGTGTCCAGTCCCTAACCTCTTTTCTAGGGGTATGTTGGCTACTCCTTGGTGGGGTCTCATTTTGCCTGGGGAGCTCTGGCATGGGAAGACTCTCAGAGTCCTCCACAGACGGAGCACAGATAGTTGCCACATCCTTGGTCCTTTCTAAGTATGTCTTTTTAACATGTTCACTGAAAAGTCAGGCGGACTCGGTCATCTGAACATTTGGCTACCAGTTAGGTGGTATTATTCAACTGTTCCACCACCCAGTAGGGTCCCTGCCAGGAGGCCTGTAGCTTCTCTGTTTTGACAGGCTTCAGAGCTAGGACATTCTGCCCTACTGTCAAGGTCTGAGTACGAGAATTTCGGTCGTACCATCGTTTCTGTTTTCTTTGAGCAACCTGAAGTTTCTCTCACACTCTGTTGGTGAGGTCCTTCAGTCGGTCACTGAGTTGGAGGACGTACTCTGCAACGGAAGGTACTTCCTCTTCTGTGGCCCCCTCCTAATGGGCTCTCACTAGGTGTAGGGGTCCCCTTATATTCCGGCCATACACTAATTTGAATGGGGAGAAACCGGTGGATTCTTGGGGCACCTCTCTGTATGCAAAGAGGAGGTGCAGCAGGAACCTCTCCCAGTCGTTGTGAGTGGATGAGAACATCCTAAGCAACTGCTTTAAGGTCACGTTACACTGCTCACATAGCCCATTAGTCTGGGGGTGATATGGAGCACTGTGCAGGGGTTTGATCCCGCATAGCCTCCACAATTGTCAGGTGATCTCTGCAGTGAATTGGGTTCCCTGGTCGGAGATCACTTCCCGGGGGAAGCATACCCTGGTGAATATCCGGAGCATTGCATCTGCCACTGTCTTCACTTGGATATTGGCCAGGGGGATTGCCTCTGGGTATCGGGTGGCATAGTCAACCATTGTAAGTATATACTTCTTCCCAGTGGGGCTAGGTCGGGCCAAAGGTCCAATTATATCTACTGCCACTCTACTGAAGGGCTCGTCAATAATGGGAAGGGGATTCAAGGGAGCTTTAATGTGAACTCTTGTCTTCCCTACCTTCTGACACACTGGGCAAGTTTTACAGTAGTCCTTAATGTGTACTGCAATCGCTGATCAAAAGAAGGTCTGGGTCAGGTGGTGGTGGGTTCTGGACTTTCCCAAATGTCCAGCTTTGGGAATATCATGCCCTATCCGCAGTAGGTCGGACCAAAACTTCTTTGGTACAACCAGCTGATGTTTGGGTACCGTCCCTTTCCTCCTCTCAGAGATCTGGTACAGGAGCCCTCTCTCCCACTGGAAACGTTCCTCCCAAGGGCTCTGGGGTCAGCATATACTCTATCTTGGTAAGGGGCTAAGGTAGGGTTGCTCAAGGTCTCCTGGAAAGGATTGGTCAAGGGGTAGGGTTGAAGTGGAAGGTCAGAACAAGGTAGGAGTCAGTGCAGAAGGTCGGGGTAAGTTAGGAGTCGGGACAGAATGTCTCACCTTGGTCCCCAGGTCCAGTGCGGTGGCTTGGCATCTGGCCTGCTGGTGGGTGGTCACTGGGCAGGTATCCAGGGAGTTATTCCCCACAAAGGCAAGGTGGCCAAGGTCATTCCCCAAAGAGACCTCAGCAGGTAGCTGTTTCTTGATGCCCACATCCACATCACGGGAGCCGGATCCCCACTTCAGGTGCACCCAGGCTGTGGGGATCTCCAATATGGCACATTCAGCCACCCGAACGGCAAGGGTCCTCCCTGTTCAGCCGGAGGTGGGGGCCAGGTGGGGTTGGATCAGGGAGACTGTGGCTCCAGTGTCCCTTAATCCCTGGGCCGCCTGCCCATTGACCCAGACATCCTGGTGCTGGTGGTTATCTTTTGTCACAGGGCTGACTTCATGCAGGATGCCAACTTCTTCATCTGCCCAGTCGGCATACTTGGCAGGACCCGCTGCATACAGGCAGTGGGCAGCGGCTGGATAGGTCCTGGCTGGAGTGCTCACCCATTGGGCTGGTGAGGGGTTCCTAGGCTGCTGTGATGGGGGTTTTTTTTTTGCTGTGACAGACAGTACCATCGGATATGGCCGGGTTACCCACACCCATAGCAACCCCGGGGATTACTGTCCTCGGCCGGGAAACAGGGGCTGACTGGGCCTGGGGTTGCAGAGGAGCCGCTGGGAGATGAGCCTGGGTTGAAGTGGAGCGGGTTGCTGGCTGAGGTTCTGGGGCAGCCTGCCGCCGGGCATCCACATACTGATCTGCCAGAGAGGCGGATTGGGATGCTCTTGTGGGTCTCTTGTCAGTCCCGTACCTCCACCGGGTTGCAGTTGTAAAATTGTTCCAGTAAGATGAGCTGGATAGCTTCATCTTGGGTGGTTATGTGGCAGCCGGTGACCCAGGAATCCAAGTGCCGGGCTAACCAGTGGGCCCACTCTGTGTATGGCTGCCCCTCTTGTCTTTGCAGCTCTCAAAAATGTGTGGCAGACATGATCGCTACAGCAGATCATGTCCGCCAGACACATGATAAATCTGCTCCTAAAAGTGGAACTTTCAGCGATCTTGACCATTACATTATGACTTAAGTTCTAAGTCTAAGGAACAGGAATGTGCAAAATATTTAAATATGTACATGTACTTTGTAATCTGCTCAAGACATCAGTTTTTGTTATAAGGAACTAGGACCATCCTGAGCTTAGATAATGAGGTTTCCGTAAACATCTGTATAACCAAAATGTATTGTGCGCCATGACATAAAGATGGCTGCTGTGGTTAAATCAAATAAAATAAGAATAAAAAACAGGTGGTTTTGCAGTAGCAATACATAGCTGTAATCAATTAAAAAAAAAAAATTGGGAAAATTAAAAAATGATCAAGCAACCTATGTTAGACCACTTGAGATGAATTAACCCTAAAGCAACAGAGTTGTTAAAACAAAACCAGTTCAGTGTTCTGTGTTTGGAATATTCTAATAAAGATAATTAATTTTGATTAGGATATGCTGAGTTTCAGGCAGTGATGAATCATTCTTAAGAAAATACATATGGAGGTATAAGATAGCAAGAAAGAAGTATAAACAATAAAGAGAATAAAAAGAGAAAATTATAGCTATTCATTTTTCCAGCGAAAATGTCTACAGGGGAAAACTGAGAAAGGTAAATGGACATTAAGTTTATTATGCATATTAAAGTAAGTTAATGCTGCATACACCGAAAAAAAATTAATTTAAAATAGAAGAGACTAGTTAACAATACAATTGAGAGGTGGAATCAAAAGAGGATATTTGTAGAATATATGTAATTAAATAGTGTTTTTAAAGGAAGGTATTTAATTTAATATGGAAATTAAAGGGACAGTACAGCAAAAATGTAATGTTCATGATTCAGACAGAGCATGACATTTTAACCATTTAATGACCATCAACCTATATAGTATATATATATATATATATATATATATATATATATATATATATATATATATATATATATATATATATAGTATATCGCAGGTCTTTCTATGAAAGTATGTTTTCTAACAGCTTACGGCAAGACGCCCTATTACAGGCAGACAATCCGTTAACAACCATCAACGTTAAACAACTTTCTAATTTACTTTTATTATCAAATCAAATTTGCTTTGTTCTCTATACTTTTTTTGAAGAGTAAATCTAAGTAGGCTGATAGGAGCTTATTGCAGTATTTGTAACAATGTATAATGTTGCTATACACATTGCTGCAAACACAGCTGCCAAATGCCTAAAGACACGTGAACACTTATGAGCTCACCTACGATTACTCTTTAACAAAGGATACCAAGATATTTTTTTGCCTGATATAAATGTAAGTAACAGGTGTTAAATATAGCAAATTAAGCAGTATCAACTGTCTACTTAATGTTGAAGCTCATCAGCTTATTCAAATTCTCATTGAACCTGCAGCCAACATTTATTAAAATTAAGTACCAAACTGAAATATTAACACGTGTACGTACGTACGTGCGTGCGTGTAAAAGAGATAGAACAGCACTCCTGAGATAGAACAAAAGCTAGAATAACTTCCATGCCTGTTCATTTAAATTGCAACTCAGGGTGTGCGTTCTTTTTGCACACTATGCTCCTTCACAGAGAAAAAATATCCTGAAGCATATCAGTCTGATCCTGCCCAATGACAGTCCAGCGCCGAAATACCACGCAATTCTTCTCTGAACAAGAGAAACAACAATCCCAGACGATCGTTTCAGCCTTCTGTAGGCCTCATCAGTGAGGTGCAGTTGTATCTCTCTAAGGGCAAGTGTGCACGGGGTCCACGTCTGGCTTACCCATTACTCTAAGGGAGACCCAAGAGTAATTTACATAAATGTGAAAAAAGAGATAGAACAGCACTCCTGAGATAGAACAAAAGCTAGAACGTGCACCCTGAGGAGTTACAATAAAAATGAACATGCGTGGAAGTTATTCCAGCTTCTGTTCTATCTCATGGAGTGCTGTTCTCTCTCTTTCGAATTTTATGCAAATTGCTCTTAGGTCACCCTAAGAGTAATGGGGAAACCAGACGTGGACTCCATGCACACATGCCCTTAGAAAGATACAATTGCACCTCACTGACAAGGCCCATAGAAGGCTGAAATGATTGTCTGGGGTTGTTGCTTCCCTTGTTCATAGAAGAATTGCCTGGTATTTCGGCGCTGGACTGTCATTGGGCAGGGTCAGACTGATGCGCTTCAGGATATTTTTTTCTCTGTGAAGGGGCATAGTGTGCAAAAAGAACGTGCACCCTGAGGAGTTACAATAAAAATGAACATGCATGGAAGTTATTCCAGCTTCTGTTCTATCTCATGGAGTGCTGTTCTCTCTATCGAATTTTATATATATATATACAGTACTGTGCAAAAGTCTTAGGCCACAATTAGATATGTTGTTTTAGCAAAGTTTTAATGACCATCCATATTTATTTTTGTTAAAGGGACGAATCTTTTCCAGATAAGCCCCGCCACTAATGCAAAAAGTGCACACGCGAAAAGTTAAGCCCCGCCACTAATGCAAAAAGTGCACACGCGAAAAGTTAAGCCCCGCCACTTTTTACAGCTCCAATGTAATGCACACACGCACACAACTATTATATTGCTACAAGAATCTCCATGCAACCCTGGGGTTATTGACACATATCTCGTTGTCTGCAGGACAAAACTAAAGCGTTAACTCCTTATCTGACAGCACTGCAATGATTAGCAGCAGATCCCTATGGCAGCTAATGTGTTAAAGTGTCAAGATCTGATTTCCCAGTCTTTCCCCACTTACCCTTAGCATGCTGGCTGCTGTCACTGGGTCCCCAGATGTCACCTTGCACACAGCTGTGTGACCATGCATGCAATCACGGCTCAGGCTCCGCCCAGTACACAAATCATTAACTCCTTATCTGACAGCACTGCAATGATTAGCAGCAGATCCCTATGGCAGCTAATGGGTTAAAGTGTCAAGATCTGATTTCCCAGTCTTTCCCCACTTACCCTTAGCATGCTGGCTGCTGTCACTGGGTCCCCAGATGTCACCTTGCACACAGGACTCAACACTCACTAAATCCTCAGCGAAACAGCGCAAAAAGGGATCCGGCCATAGAAGGAGTCTGAGCTTTCTCTGGTCTCACACTCTCCCGGTGCAGAACTTTACTCCACCTTAATCTTTACTCTCCAGATTGTGATACAAACACGAAGTAACAAACCCCCAAACATGTGAAAAATAAAATAATAAAACTTGTTTCTGTTTTTAAAATACAAATAATTATATTAATAATAATAAAAATTCACTCTCGAAAAACCTGTAAGCAGCAATGCACTCTGGGCGCTAGCTAATAATCTTTTTTGGGTGGCGGGGGTTAACTTTTTGGCGGGGCTTATCTGGAAAAGATCCAAAGGGACAGTCTACACCAGAATATGTATTGTTTAAAAAGATAGATAATCCCTTTATTACCCTTCCCCCAGTTTTGCATAACCAACACAGTTATATTAATATTCTTTTTACCTCTATGATTACCTTGTATCTGAGCCTCTGGAGTCTGTCCCCTTATTTCAGTTATTTTGACAGACTTGCATTTTAGCCAATCAGTGATGACTCCTAGGTAACTCCACAGGAGTGAGTACAATGTTATCTATATGGCACACATGAACTAACGCCCTCTAGCTGTGAAAAACTGTCAAATACATTCAAATAAGAGGTACCCTTCAAGGGTTTATAAATTAGCATATGAGCCTACCTAGGTTTAGCTTTCAACAAAGAATACCAAGAGCACAAAGTAAATTTGATGATGAAAGTAAATTGTTTAAAATTACTTGTCTTATCTGAATCATTATTATTAGCAGTTATTTGTAGAGTGCCAACAGATTCCGCAGCGCTAAATCATGAATGTTTAATGTTGACTAGACTGTCCCTTTAAGATACAAACAGAAAATACAGGAAATATGTACGCAAAGTATAAAAAAACACAATTTTCAGAACAAAATGGCTTCTTCATGCAAAATTCAGTATTTATTGTGACCTCCCTTGGCACTAAGCACATCTTGAACTCTTTTGGGAAAACTGTCCTGAAGTATTCTGAAGTAATCTTCTGGTATATTATACCAGGCTTCTTTAGCCCTTCTCAGAGTTCTTCTTTAGATTTAGATTGCATTTTATTTATTTCTCTGTCCAGGTGATACCGTACTGCTGCTGTAATATTCAGGTCTGGACTCTGTGGAGCCAGTCCATAACTGTCAGTGTTTTATCAGCTGTTTTTTTCTCCAAATATGATTTCACTACATTAGCAGTGTGCTTGGGAACGTTATTATGCTGAAAAATAAAACCATTCCCAATCAGACACTTTCCAGAAGGAATGGCATGATTAATTAAAACCTGTCTGTACTTTTCAGCATTCATTCCCATCAATTCAAACAATATTGCCAACACCACTGGCAGAAAAACAGCCCCAACCCAGGACAGACCCTCCACCATGTATCACTGAAGGCTGCAAGCACTCATTCTTCCATCTCTCTCCAACTCTTCTTCTCACATATTGCTTAGCAATACCACTTGTCTATCCTGACTGATGCTCTATTGAGTGAAGATACCTCTAGCCAGTTGCCTGTTTTACCTAATGACAAATTACACCCTGTAATGAAGCGAGTAACAATGAAGGAGAATTGGAGGTTTGCAGTATAGCTAGATTACATATTTGAAAAAATAATGACATTTTTTTCACAGAGAGTGAGAGCAGCACTTTGAGAAAGAGGCCATGTGACTTATGGATGAGTACACCAGTAGAAGTGTTTGACTAATGGTGAAGGTAGTGGGGATTGCTCAGAAAGAAGCCATATAGGTCAGCTGTACTAAAGGCCTTTTTGTATAAGTAGTAGGGATGTTTAAAGGGACAGTCTAGTCCAAAATAAACTTTCATGATTCAGATAGAGAATGTAATTTTAAACAATTTTCCAATTTACTTTTATCACCAATTTTGCTTTGTTTTCTTGGTATTCTTAGTTGAAAGCTAAACCTAGGAGATGCATATGCTAATTTCTAAGCCCTTGAAGGCCACCTCTTCTCTCAGGGCATTTTGACAGTTTTCACCACTAGAGGGTGTTAGTTCACGTTTATCATATAGATAACACTGTGCTCACGCACATGGAGTTCCAGTTAGCCAGCTCTAATTGGCTAAAATGAATGTCTGTCAAAAGAACTGAAATAAGGGGGCAGTTTGCAGAGGCTTAGATACAAGGTAATCACAGATGTAAAAAGTGTATTTATATAACTGTGTTGGTTATGCAAAAGTAGGGAATGGGTAATAAAGGGATTATCTATCTTTTCAAACAATAACAATTCTGGTGTAGACTGTCCCTAAGACTGAGATAGTAGCTAATATCTAATATAAGTAGAGAAAGAGAGGAGGTAAATATGAGCTAGGTGGCAGATCTTTCAAATTAATGAGAATTTGGACCAAATGGTTTACATTATATTAAATCCATAAAAAAATTGAAAAGCTAGTGGTGTTGACCTCAACCATGACATGAAAAACGATTTGATTGCTTAAAATGACCATAGTGTTGAGAGATTTTATTTCTTAGATTTTTGCTGTAACAAAATGGTGCTGGAGAATGGCTTTCTGAGGTAATTACTTTATATACAGACAAAATTATTATCTGGTGACCTGCATACAAATTATATTCTGTGGTCTTGAAGTGGGGCCTTTAAATATCAGGCCTTTGGATTTATTTAAATGGGTCATACCAATCAGTCCTTTAAGGAAGGATTTCATAACTCCAGTCCTCATTAGTCACTATAAGGACAATGTTTTATATTGGATAAAAAAAATGTTAGACAGCAGAATTTAATGAGCAAGATGATTATACCACCTGTGTTGTAATTCAGAAACTCTGAAAATCTGTGCCGATTACTTTAAGCTAATTCCTGACAGCTCTCCTTTACATAAGACTGGTAAACAATTCACACTGCAGGGTTTTATGATGTCTCAGCCCAGGAATATGCATTTTTTTATAAGTGTGTGGTCACCCTACATTAACTACAATTTATGAGGGATAAGTTATGCACTCAACTGAGCCAAGGATATTTTATACCTCAGAGGGGTTAAACAAGATTTTACCTCTCCTTTAATTCTTTGCCTTCCCCCAGTACCTCTCACTGGCACATACTGTGTGGGATGCCTTCCCATTATACAAACCCAGCCAAGCAAAGCAGCTCTCATATAAATTATTTCTGCAGAGTACAGCTTCAAGAAACATCTCCCAGAAGACATAGTTCATTTTAACCCCTTCATGGCTACTTTGCATCCTGACTGCACCGCTATCAGGCCTAATTGACTTTTTGCGGCTCTTAAATTACTGAATTGTAATAAAAAGTTTTATAATAATATTAACATAAACATTTTATAATAATTATAACAGATGCTGCAGTAAAATACAGGGGTACATTAAGTACTGAGGAGTCAGGGGTGACAGAAGGGGCTAGAAGGATTATTAGGTCCTGCCCCCTATAGATATGTTCTACTGTATCTTTTTCTTAAAGGTACATATAAATTACATGCTCTAATTATAAGTTCCACTCAGGAAGGCCAAGGATTGCAGCTTCCTAGAAGAACATGGCCAGTGATTGAAGGGTTGTATGACTGTCGCTTCTGATTGGCTCACTGACTTGTTGTTTGTTGGGAGCTGCAATGCTCATGACTCTTGAGCAGGAACTTACTGTTTGCAAGGGTTAAATACATAGGAATTGATCACAACCTATAGCTGGATAATCATCGGCCTATGAGCCATTTTCAATATCAACGCTATCACGTTCAGCCATTTCCATTGTTTATTGAAAACACTTTAATTCACTATCATCCTGCTAAAAAATAGATCTGTACTTAAAGGGACAGTCAAGTCCAAAAAAAACGTTCATGTTTCAAATAGGGCATGTAATTTTAAACAACTTTCCAATTTACTGTTATCACCAATTTTGCTTTGTTCTCATGGTATTCTTAGTTGAAAGCTAAACCAAGGAAGGCTCATATGATAATTTCTAAGCCCTTGAAGGCCGCCTCTTATCACATGCTTTTTTATTTGCTTTTCACAACAGGGGAGAGCTAGTTCATGTCAGCCATATAGATAACATTGTGATCACGCCCGTGGCTTGTGGCAGACACTGCACTAATTGGCTAAAATGAAAGTCAATGGATAATAAATAAAATGTCATGTGATCAGGGGGCTGTCAAAAGAGGCTTAGATACAATGTAATCACAGAGGTAAAAAGTGTATTAATATAACTGTGTTGGTTATGCAAAACTGGGGAATGGGAAATAAAGGGATTATCTATCTTTTAAACAATAACAATTCTGGTGTTGACTGTCCCTTTAACATGTGCCAACCCCATGTTTGTCATCACAATTTAAATTCTGGATACTTAAAGGGACAGTAAAGCATGCATGCAGTTTTAAACTACTTTCCAATTTAGTTCAGTTATCAAATTTTCTTTGTTCATTTGTTATTCTTTGTTAAAAAGTAAATCTAGGTAGGCTCATAGGAGCTCAGGATCATGTACATGTGTCTTTAGTACTTTATAGCAGCGGTTATTTCAACAATTTATAACACTGCTACATACAATGTTGCAAAATATTGCTGCCATAGATTTCTAAAGACACCTGCACGCTTGAGCACATATGAGCCTTTTTATACTTACTTTTTTAACAAACGATAACAAGAGAACAAAGCAAATCTGATAATAGAAGTAAATTGGAAAGTTGATTAAAATTACCTGCTGTTTCTGAATCATGACAGTTTAATTTTAACTGTACTGTCCCTTTAACTGTACTTTTATATGGTCATTTTTCACTTATTGAATTCAACAGCTAAAAGTACTTGATAAACCCTGCACAACACTTTTCAACTTATTACCAAGTACTCCAAAAGTGCAGAACACGTGACTGGAATTAACCCTGACATATGGGACAACAACAATAAAAAAGAGACAAATGCTTCCTGCTCAATCAATAAAAAATGTTTTTTTAATGAAAATGATAACCCAAAAACCACATATGCCCACTATACCAATAATGCACCTGTTCAAATCCCTTTGAGACTTACACACATAATACTTTGGTTATGGCCGCACAGGTTAATTGTACAAATGTCACCTATTAGCACAACTTCACACTATTAAAAAGGACAAATCTGCTCACAGACCTTTCCTCCTGTGATGCAGTTGACAACTCCCAGCCAGAAATCACCATTTTGTTTTCCATTTTCTTTTGTGCACATTTCATTTTTGAGTTACAAAATAGCGAGATTGACGATGGGAGGTAACAATTTTAAGATTTAGGAATATGGCAAAATACTTTTGTGAGTGCAATCACTAGAAAAAACATGTTCAGAATTCGTTATCCGCTGAAACATGCGCACAATTGGAATCGAACCCATTAGATTACAAGTGGCATGCAGTATTAAAATATTGCGCCCTTCTTAACTTGCATGTGTACTACAAGTTGAAAGTGGATGCAACCACACGAGCACAAACTAAATTTGCACTCGTTGAGTTAGCACAACTGAAGTCCTTGCGTAAAGGGTTAGGGCTAGATAAAAAGTTGCACCAAACATAACATAAATAGATTAAAATAAAATGTTACAATCATAAACTATATACACTAATAAAAAAATAATCATATATAGAGAGTTTTAAGGGTTAAAAGGTATATGGTATTTGACAAGGTATTTGAATGGAAAGGGCTATAATGGATATATACATACATTTATATGTGTATCCATATAAATTGTAGTTTCTAGGGACAAGCCTGAAAAGTAATTACTGCTGCAAATTAACAAACGGAAAAGTGATGCAGTGTCACAGGCAGAACTTCAGGACCCTTTGCACCCCTGGCTGTGATCCCTGCACTTCTCCCCAGCCATAGTGTGCTTTACATTTTACGCCATCTGAGCAGGACACATTTTCTCTGGTGCGTGACCTCGCTTCAGTGCTGAGTTGGGTGCACTAACTTCACTGCGCATACCGGCTCGTTAAAAATGCAGATTTTTTCTTCATGTGGCAGTGGCTGGAAGCGAAACACATAATAGGAGCTCACACTGGGCTTATTAAAACGTATATATATTTCACTATACAGCCGACAGTGAGTTGTAACTGCACCTTGCTTTCCCCTTATTTCCCCCTGCGCCTCTTATTCTCCCCTGTGCCCCGGGCTACTGCCCGCTTCGCCTGCCCCTAAAAACGGCCCTGTATATGTATATATGCTTTGGAGCCCTTTCCACTCAAATACCTGAAAACAAGAAAAAACATTTTTATTCAATTTTAATATTTTATAATGGGTTTTACTGTGTATGTACTGTAAATATTTTACTTTGCAAGTTCTTCAGATAGTGGAAAATGTTCCATGTATTTTAAAATATATATTCTTATATAGCTGTATGTACCTATACCTATATATTCATTCATATATATATAGATAGATAGATAGATAAGTAGATAGATAGATAGGAATGAACAACCAGCTCAATAACTTGTAAGCTTGTTCTATGGCGATCTACCACCTGGTTGCAGCTTCTTTTTTATATATATTTTACAAAAAATACATCAGATATATAAAGAAACATACTTTAAAATAAATGTAACATTTTCTTCTATGTGAAGAACATTGGAATGAAAAATATTCATAATTACCTTCGGGTTAGCACTGTAGGTTTAACTCCTGTCGGGTTAGAGCGCAAGTGATACGTTTTTTTCCACTTGCACTCTCCATTGAAGTCTATGGGGCCTATTTAACATATGTCTGTCGGATCTGATCCGACAGTGTGGATCAGGTCTGACAGACATCACTGAATGCGGAGAGCAATACGCTTTCCGTATTCAGCATTGCACCAGCAGCTCACAAGAGCTGCTGGTGCAACGCAGCCCCCTGCAGACTCGCTGCCAATCGGCCGCCAGCAGGGGGGTGTAAATCAACCCGATCGTACTCGATCGGGTTGATTTCCGGCGATTCCTGTCCGCCTCATCAGAGCAGGCGGACAGGGTTATGGAGTAGCGGTCTTTAGACCGCTGCTCCATAACTTGTGTTTCTGGCGAGTCTGAAGACTCGCCAGAAACACGGGCCTTCAAGCTCCATTCAGAGCTTGATAGATAGGCCCCTATGGGGAGAAGTTAGTGAGGTTGCGATATCCGAAGTCCTACAGTTAGCGCACGCAAACATTTTACTTTCAACTTGTAATGTGCACTAACCTGTGCATGTTAAAAGTTTACTTCTCGCAATGTTTGCTCACGAGCGAAATAGCGCGCCACTTGTAATCTGGCCCATATTTAGCTACTGGAAAAATAACATGAACTAAAGATTAAGAACAAGTAATCATTGCATTACAATATCCCTTCAACTCCAAATATAGCATACAACCCTGCTATTGCAGAAGAAAGAATTAGCTTCCACAAGTCTACTCTTATTCTGTTTCCCATTTATTTTAATTTAGTATAATTATTTTAGACCTCTGGTTTTCAAACCTGTCCTCAGACCTCCCTTACAGGCCAGATTTTGAGGATATCTGAACATTGCATAGGTGAAATAATCAACTGATTATTAAACATGGTTATTTTACTTGCTCTCATCCAAGGTGATCCTGAAAATCTGACCTGTTAGGAAATATATATATATAATCTCAAAATAACGAGTATTGCATTGAGCAATTATACTTTTTCATTGGACTAACTATACATTTATAAGTAGACAAGCTTTCTGAAGAGTGTCTTCCTTTTTCAAGTCTGAAGCAATAGGAAGGCAATCTTCCGAAAGCTTTTCAACTTATAAATGTATAGTTTAGTCCAATAAAAAAGTATCATTGCTCAATGCAATACTCTTGTTATTTTGATATCTAAATCTCTGGACTAACACGGCTACTCCAATCAACGTGTATATATATATATATATATATATATATATATATATATATATATATATATATATATATATATATATATATATATATATATATATATATATATATATATATATATATATATATATATATATATATATATATATATACAAATATTGTTAGGTTCAGCCTATCCCTGTTTAATAAGACTTTTCATAAATATATATAAATATTGATACGTTAGTTATTGATTTGTTATTTTGTTTAATTTTATGATGTGTAGGTTTGTATACTGTTTTATCTCCACTGGTCAGCTGTGCTAAGAATCTACTACTGCCATACATTGGCTTCTCTTTATTTTTTGGCCAGATGGATGGATAAGTTGAAAGTTCTCTTATTTTGTATGGAAGCTTTGTGTGGTCACACGGTGCAGGGTAAAGCAGTTGTCATGGGTTCAGTGGGAGCTTAGCCAAAACTAAGGGTCATTGAGCTATCTCCTGCTTCATTACACAACAGAATAAAAAAAGCTGTTGAAATCAGCTGGGTGGCAAGACAGAGCCTCATTCACTCCCTGCCTGTATGTTAAGTTGGTTCCCATGGAATAAAGTGGCATAGAGGCGGCATTAGAGCCTTGATAACATCGCCCCAAGAGCTGGGAATAGTTTATCCTTCACTCTTTCACCTCTGGAGTTACAAGCACAGTTGTGCTGAGCTGTGTTTATTTTATACAACTAGAAGGGTTAATTGAGGAAAATAAGACGGCGGCACGTGGTTTTAAACTCTGTAGTGTGCGAGCTATGAGCAGGAAACCTTCTGGGATCTAGGATAGAAAATACTGCATTAAAGATGCATTCATGTGAGACCTACAAGTCAGATTATTTAACCATATTGGCACCAGTTGGTTTAGCTATGTGTTGTGAAACGGCTAAATAATATTTTAGTAGCCTTCAGTAGTACTTTAACTCGGCATTACATAAACCATATAAAACTATGCTATTGGCTAATGGATAGGCTGGCACATTGTTACTGAGAACATCAGGGCCCTATTATTAGTGTGTGGGCAGAATAGGCTCCCAATCTGAAAAACTCTCCACTTGTAATTGCGGCTAGCAGGCAGCATTGCACCAACTGAATTTATCATTGCACAACCCGCTGTGCAACTCTAGGTGTTAACTCTCACAAATAAATTAAACACACAGATAAAATTGTGCTTGGTAGCTGAAGCCAATTGCAACTCCCGAGCTGAACAGAGCTGGTGAATGGCAGGGTCTTGTGACTGCTGTTGCTAATAGGCTCTTTGGTTGTTTCCTGCTCAGGACCAACAGTTCACTGCAGCTCTCAAGCTCAACATAAATTGTAATTGTCAGGGTCTTGTGACTGCTGCTGCTGATAGGCTCTTTGGTTGTTTCCTGCTCAGGACCAACAGTTCTCTGCCGCTCTCAAGCTCAACATAAATGGTAATTGGCAAGGTCTTGTGACTGCTGCTGCTGCTGATAGGCTCTTTGGTTGTTTCCTGCTCAGGACCAACAGTTCACTGAAGCTCTCAAGCGCAACATAAATGGTAATTGGCAGGGTCTTGTGACTGCTGCTGCTGATAGGCTCTTTGGTTGTTTCCTGCTCAGGACCAGCAGTTCTCTGCAGCTCCCAAGCTCAACATAAATGGTAATTGGCAGGGTCTTGTGACTGCCGCAGCTTATAGGCTCACCAGTTGTTTTCTTCTCAGGACCAACAGTTCTTTGTAGCTCCCAAGCAAGACTTTATCTATTAGTTTAACCTTTTTGTGGGGGGTTTAACACATAGGGTTCCTGAGTGAGTAGTGCATAAATGAGGTAGTAGACAATAATATTGAAGATATTCTTTGCCACTAAAGTACTTCTTGAAAAAGGGAGAGCCGGTTCTTAAATACTTCAATTAATAACCCAAGCCAGTTTCCTAGTATTAATATTTTTTAGAAGGCTTCACCATTTTATTTAAAGTGTATAAGGAGGATAGTTTAAAACATTTCCCACTTGAAAAATCACATGACCAATTTAGTGACCATAAACTTTGCTCCTTCACCTCAACTTCAAGGCAGAGCTTCAATCAATAAAATAAATGAGGTCTAGTCTAGTACCATGCCAGAGGCTCACAGGGCCAATCATTTGGGAGTGAGACGGCCAATCTCTGAAACATCTACAGTCTAGGGGGTCTATCAAGATCTGGAACAAGCAATATAGCAGCCAGTTGGGAAATAAGTATCTCTATAATACAGAATCCGTGATCACATAGATCAAATTACAATCATTTATCACACAAGCAGCTCTTTTCCATACAGAAGAACAATGAGTCTGCAGGCATGGATAGGAACCTGCACTTCATCTCTATTTTTAGTGCCCGTTAATAACTCATGCACACCTGCCTCGGGATTACTAGGATTAAAATGATGAATAAAGTTTACAAGGTATAAACAGTAAGATATGAGTAAAGATTTCAATCAAAGAACAGTAATAAAATTACTAAATTTATACAGTATGAGTGTGTGTTTATGTGTGTGTGTATGTTTGTGTGTGTTCTGTGTATGTTTGTGTGTGTTCTGTGTATGTTTGTGTGTGTTCTGTGCATGTTTGTGTGTGTTCTATGTATGTTTGTGTGTGTTCTATGTATGTTTGTGTGTGTTCTATGTATGTTTGTGTGTGTTCTGTGCATGTTTGTGTGTGTTCTATGTATGTTTGTGTGTGTTCTATGTATGTTTGCGTGTGTTCTGTGTATGTTTGTGTGAATGTTATTGTCTGTTTGTGTGAATATTTGTATGTTTGTGTACATGTGTGCTTTTGATTTTTTGTGTGTGTATGTAATGTGTATGTGCCCTTGAGCATGCATGTGTGCACATTCGCTAAAGAGCTACTGATCTGTGGAATTAGCTGTGTTTACTTTTTTGTGTTTCTAAATTGCCATTTAACACGACTTGTTTCTGGCTGTTCCAATGTTCTTTTAAATTATGCAGCAAGTCTACATTTTGTATCTGACTTCTTCGTTTTCCAGAATGTACAGCACAAAAAAATACGCCCTGACAATTTAAGTAACATAAATGGAAAAAATGGATATTAAACACAATGGGCAAAGATTGGGGTTTTACTTTATTAATTGTTTGGGAGAGAAAAAAAGATGTTTAAAATTTCACTGGGATTGGAAGGTTTGAAGAATATCATCATTTTTAAAATAGCAGCATAATAATAATATATTTAGGAAGGCAGGTGAGAAAAGCTTAGTTATATGACATTACTGCAATTTAAAAATGCCAGATCAATGAAAACAATATATATTACAGAGCTAGAAATTTTCCAGTTAATTTGTACCTGTATGTATAAAAACAAGCAGGGGCTGACTGGAACCAACCAGGGCCCCAGGTCAAAAATAAGGGAAGGCACCCAACCCTGCCCCCTATGCACCACCACTCTTCCTATGCCGTTCCCTTAACCCACTGTCTGCCTGCCTTGTCTTCACCAGGGCCCTTAACATGAAGGGCCAGGGATCCCATACTCCAGGGCCCCAACAGCCACAGACCATCCTCAGGACCCACCATCCTCCAGGGACAGAGCCCCCACTCCAGATACAGTGCACCCAATCTGCCCACCTTTAACTGCTAGCGCAGCTGTCAGCACTGCGCTAGCTCTTTATAATTTGCTACCAGCCCCTGCTCACAACCAACCACTAGCGCAGCTGTCTGATCCCTCACAGCCACAACCACTAGAATAGCTCAACTGTCACCACTGTGACTGTAAGCTTAAGCAGCACCCAAGGAGTCCCCATCCCCTGGCTCCCCTCTTACATGCTGGGCCCACGGTCCAAGTCCTCTTGCCTGAATGTTCAGTCCACTCCTGCATACAAATTCACAAAGTTTGGTTTAGCACACCTTACAAAAATACATTTTAAATACATCTTTGGGAGTGCGGCCAATGAGACTAAGGGGTATATTTATTAATGTACAAGCGGACATGATACAATGTAGCATATCATGTCCGCTGCACATCGATAAATACTGACAGCATACGCTGTCGGCATTTATGATTGCACCAGCAGTTCTTGTGAACTGCTTGTGCAATGCCACCCCCTGCAGATTTGTGGGTCAATCGGCCACTAGCAGGGGGTATCAATCAACCTGATCGTATTCGATTGGGTAAATTTCTGTCCACAGCCTCAGAGCAGGCGGACAAGTTATGGAACAGTGGTCTTTAGACCGCTGCTTCATAACTTCTGTTTCCGGCGAGCCTTCAGGAGCTTGATAAATCTGCCCCTAAGTAGTTATACAAAACAGAGGGTATTGGCGCACATCCACTTGCAAATAAACAAAACCTTTCTAAATGCCACAAAAATTGCCTGCAAAAACACCTATGCTTTTATATTAAAACTAGGATCTTAGTCACACAATATGGCCATATTCTGCTTAGCCACTCTCCAGCTTACAAGGTGTCCTAATGTTGACTGGTCTACATTACTTTGCCTTTATGTGCTAAATCATCCCTGCTTCTTTCTTTATAATATAATGGCTTTATATACAACCCCAATGCCCTGTCAGTACACCTGGGCGTGGGTGGGGTGAAGCAGAGAGAAGCAGGAATGCTTGTGTCAGGGTGCCAGGAATCAGACTGAGACGAGAAGTGCAAAAATAATCACACCTTTTTAAATAGCAAAAAATAATAAAAAGTCCACAAGTCAAATAACAAGCCAGGAATCAAAACCAGGAGGGAAGTCAGACAGCCAGGTAATACACAGGAGCTCTCACAAACAGGTCTGAGACAACGCAAGGGCAAAGCATACTGAGCAGAGGACCTTTAAATAAAAAGTGATGACATCACAATTCTGAGACTGCATCCTGTCTCACATGGATGATGTACACCAGTCTGGCCATAAAAGGAAGTGCAGGAAATGAGCAGCATCACACAGTATGCACTAGAGTCAGCAAGAGAGGTGAGTAAAATGGCTGCCAGCAGCATATGGCAAACAAAATAGGGGAAAAACCCTGACTGTACCCTCCCCTCAAAGACCACTCCCCCGCGGGAGGATAAAAGGCTTATTGGGGAAACGGGCATGGAAGGCACAGAGGATGGCGGGAGCATGAACATCAGAGGAGGGAACCCATGAACGCTCCTCCGGATCATAGCACCTCCAGTGAACCAAATACTGTACGCGGCCCCTGGACATAAGAGAGTCAATAATGCTGCTGACCTCATACTCCTCATGGTTGTCAACAAAGATAGGATGGGGACGAGGCAACACAGTGGTAAACCGATAACAAACCAATGGTTTCAAGAGGGAGACATGAAAAACATTGGAGATGCGCATTGCAGGAGGAAGGTCAAGAGTGTAAGCCACATGATAGACCCGTCGGAGTATTCGTAAAGGACAAACATAACAGGGAGCCAGTTTATTGGAAGGCACACGAAGATTCAAGTTGCGGGAGGACAGCCAAACTCTCTCACCAACCTGGTAGGAAGGCGCGGGTAGACGCCTACGATCAGCCTGGAACTTTTGGCGATGCATAGAACAATGAAGGCAATCCTGAATCTGCACCCACGTGGAACGGGGATAACTTGGAGGAAGCATTAATAGCACTATTACAAGCAAACTCTGCCCAAGGTAACAGTTCAGACCAATTATTGTGGTGATCTGAGACACAGCAACGTAGGAACTGTTCCAGAGCTTGATTAGACCATTCCACAGCCCAATTGGATTGAGGGTGATATGCCGAGGAGAATGAAAGCTGGAGACAAACTGGCTACCCCGGTCCGACACTATCTCCTTGGGTAACCTATGTAAACGGAAGACCTCCCGGGCAAAAATTGAAGCAAGCTCCTGAGCGGTAGGCAGCTTCATCAAGGGAATGCAATGTGACATTTTAGAAAAACGGTCAACCACCATAAGGATAACAGTATTGCCATTGGAAACAGGGAGCTCAACAATGAAGTCCATGGAAAGATGTGTCCAAGGATGCTCACCATTCGCAATAGGTTGAAGAAGACCCACAGGAAGACGTCGAGGAGTCTTATTCTGTGCACAAACTGAGCAGGAGGCAACATATGCAGCAACATCAGAACAAAGACCTGGCCACCAGAATTTTTGAGTGACAGACCAAA
This sequence comes from Bombina bombina, assembly GCF_027579735.1. Taxonomy (NCBI): domain Eukaryota; kingdom Metazoa; phylum Chordata; class Amphibia; order Anura; family Bombinatoridae; genus Bombina; species Bombina bombina. Next base: position 55,494,810 of record NC_069507.1, on the reverse strand, counting down.
TCATTTTCCATTTTACTTCTATCATCTTATTTGCTGTTGGTATCCTTTGTTGAAGAAGCAGCAATGCACTACAGGGAGCTAGTTAATGCATTGGGTGAGCCAATAGCATGATACATTTATGTGCAGCAATTAATCAGCAGCTCTGAGTCTACCTAGGTATTCTTTTAAACAAAGAATATCAAGAGAGCAAAAAAAATAGATAATAGAAGTAAATTGGAAAGTTGTTTAACCCCTTGAGTGTTAACGACGGCTCTTAGCCGTCGCAGAGTTTCCCACTCAGGTGCCAACGATGGCTCATAGCCGACGCTAGCACTCTCCCACCTTGAGGGAGATCTGGGGGCTCCCACCCTCTCCTACCCCAGTGATCGGGCCTGTATAGTGACAGGCATTGTGGGGGCTTCACGTTTTGCAAGGTGATCTCATGCGCAATGACGTGATATCGTCACTGCGCAATTTAAAAATTACAATAACAAGTACTGTATAGGGAAAGGGGGCATGCTGTTTAGAAGCCTGTATCTCAGGCATCTAAGCAGCTACAGACCCCCAAGACCTACTGTTGGAAAGGTAATCGCCTACCCTTTCTAACGGTGTAAGTCTTGGGGATCTGAAAACAAAAAAAGAAAAAGTAAAAAAAATATATATTTAAAAAAAAAAACTTAAATCAGATTTGCACCCAGGTGGGAAAGTGCTTAGCACTCAAAAGCCACCTGCTCAATTTGCATCATGAAACAAAACATTTGTTTTTTTTTGTCCCTTTAATGATGGTAGTGGTCTTGCCTGGTATGTTCTCCTGAGGTAATATATTCTCTATACCTTTCCTTCTCAAATAGTTTACTATGAGTACAATCAATTTAGTCTTGTACAACATGGTTGTAAATCAGTTTTTCAATATTACCCTCCTGAGTGAGATGAGCCTAGATATGTTTGTTAGAATAGAAATTATGAAATGTCTGTAATTTTAATATCTCTCTGCCATTCTTTCTGAAGACAGAATCAAAGTATGTTTGTGTATCCTATTATTGTAAAAAAAACAGTTTTACACTATTCAATAGCCACCTAGCAATGTCCTCATTGATGTCCTAGCTGCTAGTTTACCTTTAAGTTTCAGCTGCTGTCCAGCAGCTATTCTGTTGCACTGATCACATCCCCCATAATGCACTATTACCTATAGGGAAAAATTAGATTTTCCTTATCAATCTAATTCCAAACAACTCCATGACTTTCTGGAACAATTTTTGTTTGTGATGAACGATTTGTCTGAAGCAAAATTACTTGTGTAAATGTCTAATTATAATACCAAAGAAAGGGAAGCTACAAAAAATGGTATGGCACAATTCTATAGATTGTAAAAAGAGCTATAAATGATCTCATGCAGTTAAAGGGACAGTAAAAAAATGATTTTTCATTGAGGCTTTGGAAACTGCTTGTGCTAGTGATATACACCATTTATTTATCACTCTCCACCAGCCACTTCCAACTCTGGTAAGTTTTTTTCTTGTTTTCCGAAGTGGATGGTTTAGCCAATTACAGTGCATCAGTCTTTTCGTGGGTTGGACCTCTGGCTTCGAAAATAGAAGTGTGGGAGGCTAGATAATGCTTCAATGTGGAGAAAATAAAGGTAAATGTTCTTATAAAGTATATACAAAATAAATCAAGGAAACGTACATATAATATTTAAATATACATAACGTTTACAGCCACTTTAACAAATCACATATTGCCATAGTAAAGAGTATTATTGGTGCAGCACATTAGAAGTAGGAATCAGATGTCAAGCAGTAGTCACATGAGAACAACGGTGCTCTGTGTGCGTCTCACTTTAGCATACAAGGAACCACTTCCTGTTGAAAATGGTGGTCTACAGTGTTTAAAGGCATTGGTTTAGGTCCATCAGGGAAGGATGCCTAGCAGAACCATGTTGTTAGCTAGTTTAGCAAAAGCATGTGACAAATAAGCAAATATTTTTGTTAAACTAACTATTTGCTTTCAAATATAAAAAACAGACGTTTTCCCACCACTAACCATCAGCCATCAAATTGATGTTGCAGCCCTCCATTCCATTTAAGGCTGTGACACACTGCAAGCGGAGCGGTGCGCAGCATGTAGATGCGGCTGTGCGCGCTTAGTGTGTCCTGCCTTTTCATCTCTGAGTGCTCTGCTGCGTTAGGTCGCGTAGCTGAGCGTTCAGAGATGAAATATCTGAACTTCAGATGTTATGCGACGCGAAGCAAATCAGCTGCTTCGCCTCGCGCCGCATCGCTTCCAGTGTGTCACAGCCCTTACAGTTCAATGTCACAAAACCCAATGTAAGAACAACAGAATATTTAAATGAAAAGTTGCCGGGACATGCTTCTGGTGTGAGGTCTGATGTTCTGTGCAAATAACTGAGGACTAGATTACGAGTGAAGAGGTAATTACCACTCCCGCTCGCATGCTAACTCCGCTCAACTGCTGCTCTTTGCACGAGTCGGGTAGCATGCATATTACAAGTTGAAAGTATTTTTTTTTCTTGCCCGCCATCCCAATGCTTACTAAGAGCAGAAGTTAGAATATCGCAACTACGTTAACGTACTCCCCCATAGACTTCAATGGAGAGAGAGAAAAGGAAAAAAGAAAACTAACACCCATACTCTCACGCTAACCTGAATCAACATAAACCCCCTAATCTATTAACCCCTAACCCACCACATAGCCAAACAGCAAATTACCCACTACACTATTAACCCCTTAACCACTTTAAGCCCCATCGCTACTACACCTGTACATTATTAACCCCTAAACCACCATATTCCCACATCACAAACTACCCCTCTACACTATTAACCCCTAAACTGCCACATCCCCACTTCGCAATTTACCCCACTACTCTATTAACCACTAAAGCGCCACAACTCCCATCGCAAACTACCCATCTACACTATTAAACCCTAAACCAGCACAAATCCACATTGCAAACTACCCCACTACTCTATGAACCCCTAAACCACCACAACCCCCATCGCAAACAACCCCTCTAGACTATTAACCCCTAAACTGTCACAACCCCACATCGCAAACTACCCCACTACTCTATTAACCCCTTAACCACCACAACCCCATATCGCAAACTATCCCACTTCTCTATTAACCCCTAAACCACCATAACCCCCATTGCAAAATATTCACTAACGTCTAAACCTCCTAACCTAACACACCCTAAGTTACAGACAGATGTGATGGAGACATAACATTTAGAACCTCCAATTTCATGAAAAAATGGGAATTCTATATTCTTACTTTGCCTACAGTTACTCAAAACAGATTCTGTTCCCTCTTAGAAATTCAGTTTGCATTTTGTTGGCACTAGTGAGAGGAAAACAGAGACTGGATTTTTAGATACTTGTTCTCAGAAGGACCTGGTGTTAAGTGTGCAGGGGGTCAAAAACATAACTGGATTGGGGGGGGGGGGTTGGTTCCCCAGGGATATGGGCTGATGATAGTGAGAGATGAGGTTTATCTATTTGTATATGTTTAATGTTTTATATATAATATAAAATAATACAGTTGCTTTACCATAAAATCAGAAGCTCTGCTAAAGTCTAAGAAAATGGGCATCTACAAAACTAGAGACAGGGAGAGTCCACAACTTCATTCATAACTGTTGGGAACATCAACACCTGACCACCAGGAGGAGGCAAAGACACCCCAGCCAAAGGCTACAAATATCCCTCCCACTTCCCCCATCCCCCCCAGTCATTCTTTGCCTTTCGTCGCTACAGGAGGATGGCAGAGAAGTGTTAGAAGAAAGAAGATAGTCCTTTAATGGGTATTTTCCCTTCAAGAGAGGACTGGAGCTTGAAGTAATCTTGTAAATCTCTCAGTGAGAGTATTGATGAAAGTTAGAGTCTGGAGATACAGGGAAAGTTTTTCTGTGACTGGATTTAGACTAGTGATCTAACAGTTCCTGGGTAAACAGTGTTGATGAGCTACACTATTTTTCCCCTTTTACTCAGGTCCCTGTCAGCTTGTTACAAATGCCTGTCACACATTGAGAGGCTGTGTCTGTTCCACAGCATCAATCCTGGGGGGTAAGGCCTTTTTAATTTATTAGGGGATAATACCTAGTAGGGTTTCCTTTTCCTTAAGATCTATACCAAGAACTCTGCCGGTCACAGTGTGACACGTTAATGTCTCTATAGGATCTGGGGTTGTTTTATTCTCCTTATGTAGGGAGATAGGGAGAACAGACTGGGGACTAGTATACTGCCTAAGCTCTTCACTAGAGCGCATGTGAAGGGACTGGGTGTGGGCTCTGGGCTTTTTAGAACAGTGGCATTGGAAACTTAGCGCTTTATTTTCTGAGCCCTCTTACTTTCATTTTGAGTGCTGAGCAACTCTAATTGTTTTTGTGCGCTTATAGGGGACGGCACCTAATCCCGTATCATGTGATCAGATGTGATCAGTGCCGTAAGAGCATCTTCTTCCTTCTGCTGCACGGCTGACTACTGCCATGACTGTGAGTTTTCTTCTCTGGGTACTAGGAGGTGGTGAGTGCCTCAGTGTTTGACATGGGATAGAGGTGCTTTAGCTATATTTTTTTCCTTGTGGGGATTAACTCCAGCTATGGAGGACTCTGCGGTTGATCCTTTAGAGGGATCTACTCCATCTGTAAACATTTCCAATGCCTGCCTCTATTGCGAGGAGACCTTGGTCTGTCCTTCTGCGCAACTCTGTTCTATTTGTCTATGGGATGTTTTAAAGTCCAGAAAGGGAACAAAATTTTTTATCCCCTCTAGCAAATGTAGCCCATCTGAGCCGTTCACCTCTCAGGACTCAGTTGTCCAGGAGATTTCTACCCTCTCTCCACATACTGGTTCTAACAATGTGTCACATGCAGTTCCCTGCAGCACGCCTATACCTTCTACAGTAGGTTTTTTTTCCAGCGGACTTTACTACGCAATTGCAATCTGCTATGTCTGCGGCCCTAAGTGCCTTACCTATCTCTGGGAAATGTAAGAGAAAGGTCAAACATAGTTCTACCTAGATTTATCTAACTTTCAGTCTGACTTGGCTAGTATGTCTCATCTCTCTGAGGAGAATTTAACCTCAGTAGTGTCAGAGGGTGAATTGTCGGAGTCAGAGATTTCAGAAGCTAAGCTGACTCCTTCTGAGGAACCCTCTTTCAGATTTAAAATCGAACATCTGCGCTTCCTTTTAAAGGAGGTCTTATCTACTTTGGAGGTTCCTGAAATTAAGCTTCCAGAGGAACCAAATATTCCTAAACTGGATAGAGTCTATGAAGACAAGAAGACTCCTCAGTCCTTCCCAGTCCCAGTTTGCATGGCGAATTTTATTTCCAATGAATGGGAGAGGATTGGAACCCCATTATCTCCTTCTTCTACTTTTAAGAAATTATTTCCAGTTCCTGATTCTCATCTGGAATTGTGGAGATCCATCCCTAAGGTGGATGGAGCCATTTCTATGCTCGCCAAGCACACTACTATCCCCCTAGAGGATAGCGTCTCTTTCAGGGAACCTATGGACAAAAAATTGGAGAATTATTTAAGAAGGATGTTTTAACATATGGGATATATTTTTCAACCTGCAACAGCGGTTGCCGCTGTTGCAGGGGCAGATACCTATTGGTGTGACTCTCTGTCAGATCTTATTGAGGTGGAATCCCCTCTTGAAGAGATTCAAGATATGTTTAAGGCTCTGAGAATAGCCAACTCCTTTATCTGTGATGCAAACATGCAGATGGTCAGTTTGAATGCCAAAGCTTCAGACTTTGCGGTCTAGCATGCAAGGCTCTCTGGTTGAAGTCTTGGTCAGAGGATATGACTTCTAAATCCAGACTCCTTTCTCTACCGTTTAAGGGGAAGGTTTTGTTTGGTCCAGGGTTGGACTCCATCATTTCTACTGTTACTGGGGGGAAAGGTGCTTTCCTTCCCCAGGACAAGAAGAACAGATCTAAGGGACGTCAGTCTTCCAATTTTCGTTCCTTTTGTTCAGACAAACCCAAAGAAATAAATAATCCTCCAAGCCTGATCAGTCCAAGGGCACTTGGAAGCCTACCCAGTCTTAGAACAAATCCAAGCAGACCAAGAAGCCGCATATAACAAACTGTCTTTTTTCTCAGAAGTCTGGTTTCAGGACGTACAGGATTCTTGGGTGTTAGAGGTTGTATCTCAAGGATACAGAATATAATTTAAGTCTCATCCTCCCAGGGGCAGGTTTCTCCTCTCCAGGCTATCTTCAAGACCAGAGAAGAGGACAGCCTTTTTAGATTGCATCCAGGATCTATCCTCTTTGAGAGTAATAGTCCCGCTGCCTGTCTCAGAAAGAGGACTAGGGTTCTATTAAAACCTCTTTGTGGTTCCCAAGAAAGAAGAATATTTTTGACCAATTTTAGACTTAAAGTGCCTCAACAAATTTCTCAGAAAATGGAGACTATCAGATCGATCATCCCTCTAATACAGGAGGGACAATTCATGACTACAATAGATCTGAAAGATGCATACCTTCATGTCCCAATTCATCAGGATCACTTTCAGTTTCTGAGCTTTGCTTTTCTGGATCAGCATTTCCAGTTCATAGCTCTACCGTTTGGCTTAGCTATTGCTCCCAGGATATTTACAAAGGTTCTGGGCACTCTCCTAGCTGTAGCCAGATCTCAAGGTATTGCGGCAGCTCCTTACCTGGACAATATCTTGGTACAGGCTCCATATTTTCCTTTGGCAGAAGAACATTCGGAAGTTTTTCTGAATCTTCTTCGGTCACATGGATGGAAGATAAACCTAGAGAAGAGTTCTGTGGTTCCCAGTACCAGGGTGGTTTTTCTGGGTACTGTTAAAGATTCAGTCCTCATGAAAATATTTCTGACGGATCTGAGACGTTCCAAACTGATGGCGAGTTGTCTTTCCCTCCAGGCCACTTTATGACCTTCAGTGGCCAAGTGCATGGAGGTTATTGGACTCATGGTGTCCTGTATGAACATTATTCCTTTTGTTTGATTTAATCTCAGACCTCTACAACTATGTATACTGAGACAATGGAATGGCGATCATTCAGATCTGTCTCAGGTGATTGTCCTGGACAACCTAACGAGAGACTCTCTCTCTTGGTGGCTTTGTCAAGATCATTTATCAATAGGCACGTGCCTCTTGAGACTGTCATGGGAGATTGTAGCTACAGATGCCAGCCTCTCAGGCTGGGGAGCTGTCTGGGGTTCCAGGAAGGCTCAGGGGCTGTGGTCTCAGGAAGAATCTTCTCTTCCTATCAATATTCTGTAACTAAGGGCGATTCACCATGCATTAGGAGCATGGCCTCAACTAGGTTCAACCCAGTTTATCAGATTCCAATCAGTCAATATCACCTCAGTCGCTTATATCAACCATCAGGGAGGAATGAGAAGTTCCTTAGCAATGAAGGAAACGTACTGAATCTTACAATGGGCAGAAGCTCACAACTGTCTTCTGTCAGCTATTCACATACCGAGGATGGACAACTGGGAAGCAGACTTCCTCAGTCGACAATCCTTTCATCCAAGAGAATGGTCTCTCTACCCCGAAGTGTTTGCAGAAATTTGTCAGAGATGGAGGATGCCAGAGTTCAATCTCATGGCCTCTCGTCTCAATACCAAGTTACCCAGGTATGGGTTGAGATAGAGGGATCCCCAAGCAGAGTTAGTGGATGCGTTGGTGGTTCCATGGAGGTTCAGTCTCATTTACCTCTTTCCTTCATTGGCTCTGCTCCCACAGGTAATGGCTTGCATCAAACAGGAGCTGGCCCCAGTTATTCTAATAGCTCCACCCTGGTCCAGAAGAACCAAGTTTGCAGATCTGGTGCGAATGTCTTGGTCTCCTCTTTGGAGGTTACCTTATCGGAAGGACCTTCTGATACAGGGTCCCTTCCTACACCAAAATCTAGATTCTCTGAGGCTGACTGCCTGGAGATTGAGTGTTTAGTTCTGTTCAAGAGAGGTTTCTCTGAGAATGTCATTGACACATTGATTCAAGCTCGTAAGCCAGCTACTCGTTGCATCTACCATTATCTTCACTGGTGTGAGGAACGCAGTTTTGCTTGACACAAAGTGAGGGTCACTAGAATATTATCCTTTCTTCAAGATGGTTTGGAGAAGGGACTATCTGCCAGCTCATCTCGGCTCTGTCAGTTTTATTGCACAAGAGATTGACTGATCTTCCGGACATTCCTTCCAGTCCTTTGTTAAGGCTCTCACTATAATCAGACCTGTATTTAAGCCGGTTGCTCCACCTTGGAGCCTCAACCTTGTTCTTCGTGTTCTGCAGCAGGCCCCGTTTGAGCCTATGCATTCAGTTGATATTAAGTTGTTATTCTGGAAGGTTTTGTTTTTGTTGGCTATTGCCTCTGCTCACAGAATCTCTGAGATTTCTGCATTACAATGTGACCCCCATTACTATGTATTCCATGTGGATAAGGTGGATAGTTTTTATTGAGGTAGCAATGGCATACACAAACAAGATCTTACAATTGTCATGGCAACACGCCTATCAACATACATCAAGTCTCATGCATCTAATACAGAAGGCATGTCCTAGAGACTGTAAGCAGCATTAGGTCCTATGCAATAGGAAATATAATAAGCCGTGGCACCTCTTTTTATGTATAAACATTCTAATTTGGACAGCAGAAAATCAGTTAGCAAATGGTAATCATAAGACCTAACTTTCGTGTACATACTCTAAATAGGAATAAGTTGGCCTTTATGTGTCCACTACATACTAAGCATAACATAAAACAATATATGTTAACACAGAGAAATAATAATGTTCACCTGGATCATAATCTCCCCTAAAAGTATTGGGAGGTTTTAGGGGTTGCTTTAATTACCAAGCTCAATAGCATCCAGGTGATTATAAAAAAAGTCGATACAGGAGATGTGTGCTGAGGCGACAGGGAGAAAAAAAAAAAGGAGGGGAAAAAGGAAACAGCTTTTGCCATTCTAATTCAATGTGTGGCCTTCCCAGTTCTCTCTCCCACTCCAGAACATGGAACACCTTCACGAATCCTTCCGAATCAAGTAGTACTTGATAGTGAATGGTCAGGGCTTTACGAAGTGGCTTGCCAGCAAGCCACCTTTTTTCCCAATGGGTCATTTCTCTAGGTTTATCGTTCTGAAAACCCCACGCCAAAATCATAGAGACTAATCTAAAGTATTCAAAATGGTGTTCTTTACGTACATCCACATTTGACAGGCCAGAGGCCTGTATTACCAAGCCGGGTGGTGAGTATAGGTCCTGGATATGTTTTATGCCCCAAATGGACAACCCCTGAGGGTGTAAGTCCGGTAAGCATAGCAACAGCGCCCTGACCAAATGGGCAGGGGATGGGTGTGGTGCATCCCTTGTTAAATTCAGGAGCTCCCTGCATGTTTTTATGCAGGCCTTAATAACAGGGTTGTCCATGCCCACAAATGTATCAGCGTGTTGTGGGACCCATATAAGGTCCTCAAGGGGTAAGTCTGCTGGTAGCATTGCTTGTTCAAGCTGCCCCCATCTAGTGTCCTCGGACGGTGTCCCCCATGCCGCTATATGAAAGAGCATGGCAGATTTAAAGTAAATACGAATATTAGGAGCTGCAAGACCCCCATTTAGAATAGGTTTTTGCAGCTGTTGCATCGCAATCTGCGGGGGTTGCCCTGCCAGATAATCCTATTTATCACAGATTGGAAGTGATTCAAGGTATAGTTCAGAATCATCAGTGGGATACATCGAAAGAGGTATGTGGCCTTAGGTAGTAGCATCATTTTTACCAACTGGATTCTCCCAATCCGCAAAATCTCAAATCTGGACCATTTAGCAATGAGAGTCTCAAATTCTCTTAAAAGTGGATCATAATTGGTGTGGATCACTTTTTTAGGGTCAGGTGAGAGGATGACCCCCCCAAGTGCTTCAGCTGGTTTGTGGACCAACCGAATGGATAAGTCTCTTTGAGTTGGGAGAGCTGCGCCGGGGAAAGGTTTAAGGCCAAAGCCTCCATTTTTGTATAATTAAGCTTATAGTAAGACATTCTGCCGAACCTTCCAAGAATCTCAAATACCGCCGGTAGAGAAATCTTGGGTTCCGTGACAAACAGGGTAAGGTCGTCTGCAAATAATGCAAGCTTCTGTAAAGTGTCATGTATCAATATCCCTTGTACTTCGGCCGACTGTCTGATCATGGCTGCCAAAGGCTCAATGATAAGTACAAAAAGGAGAGGGGATAGCGGGAACCCCTGTCTGGTCCCGTTCATAATAACAAAGGGTTTGGAGCAGAATCCCTTCCCTCTAACCCTAGCCTAGAGATTAGAGTACAGAGCCATGATGGCTGAGATAAGATGAACTGGGAACCCGAAGGCTCTTAAGACCTCCTCTATATACTCCTACCGTACCCTGTCAAATGCTTTTTCTGCGTCTAGTGACAGAGCAACTAGTGGGAGCCCCAGGGAAGCAGATTCAGTGAGTAAGTCTAGTAGTCTGCGCGTGTTGTCCGAGCCTTGCTGGCCACGGATGAAGCCCACCTGGTACAAATGGACTAAAGAGGGGAGAACCCTGCTCATCCTATTGGCCAATATTTTTGAATACATCTTAATATCCACATTTATCAAAGATATGGGCCGATAGCTTTCGCACTGACTTGGGTCTTTACCCGGTTTGGGGATGGTCACAATTTCTGCCTCCAGATATTCTTTGGGGAAGTACCCCGCCTGGAAAGCCGAATTGAAAACGGAGAGCAGGGTGGGACTAATCTCTGCTGAAAGCTTCTTGTAGAAGATGGAGGTGAAGCCATCGGGCCCCGGGGCTTTATGTGGCTTCAGCTCCTTGATCGCCTGAGTTACCTCTGCAGCATTAATTGGGGCAGACAGTAGTTCCTCTGCCTCAGGGGAGACTTTAGGTAAATTAAGGTCCTGTAAAGGCCCTTATTATTTCCTCCCTAGGGAGGATCTACTGTTGTTCCGAGGACGAGATTTGATAGAGTCTGCTATAGTAATCCACAAAGGCCTCTCCAATATCCCTAGGGGAATAACATCTCCCCTCCCCCTTCTGGATATAGGCTATTCTACTCATTAGCGTTTTTTGGCATAGCCTATTCACTAACAGGCAGTCTGCCTTATTGCCACTACAGTAATACTTCATTTTTAGGTACTTAAGATTCGTCTGGGCTTGTTCCATTTCCAGGTCTCGGATTCGAGCCTTTAGAGACTGCCACTCCTCAATATTTGAAGAAGAGGTACTGGTCCCAGCCCATTCCCTAACCGTGACCAGCTTGCTATATAGCTGTGCCAGCGTCTTGCCTCTTTGTTTTCTGTTCTGGGACTCCTTTTTTATAAGGATTCCTCTCATATAGGCCTTCAAAGCCGACCAAACTGTATGTATTGGAGTTTTCCAGTTTACGTTAATCCTTAGGAATTCGAGAACTTCCCTGGACCACTCCGGTATAAGGATATCCTAGAACAAATGGTCTGGCATACGCCACCTTCTAGGCCCCTCTTGGGCAATCATTGGGTCAAGACTGACCACCACCGCATCATGATCTGACCACATGCACAGCCCTATAGTAGAACCTCGAACCATCTGCATCGCCCAAGGGTCGCAGAAGACATAATCCAACCTGGAGAAAGAAGAGTGCGGGGCTGAGTAAAAAGTATAATCGCAAGCGTCCGGGTGTAGAGCCCTCCAGATATCGTGCAAATCGTATTGGGCTGTCAATTTTCTAAATCTCTGAGAAATGAAATCTCTATTTTTATCTCCTGGATGCGATCCATTCCCCCTCCTATCTCTCTTGGGGTCCCAGATCATGTTAAGATCCCCAGCTAGGAGGATGTGGCCCTGTTTTACTTTAGCTACTAGTCTAGCCAAGGAGGCTGCTTATACTCTAATAATACTCGATTGCCGGACAGGGACATATGTCTCCCCCCCCCACACCTGCAATAGGAAAATGAACAGTCAAGTTAAGTGCACATGTGAGACATTAAACATTTTACAGGGGGACACTTTAACCTTTTTATAAGTGTGGACCCTAGGTTCTGTTGTCCCCATATGGCAATCTCTTCTCTCTTAATTGGCAGGGCCTGTGACTTTCACTTCAGCCAAAATGACCATTATCTCTCTAATTGCACCCCATTGCCAGATGGGTACCCAGAATCCTCCCCCTACTTGTAGTGCAAATTTAAACATTCAGGTTAAGTGCATACATACCACATTAAACCTTTTAACTTCCAGGGAGAGCCATGGGACGTCCAGCCTGCTAGCTGCCCCATCCCCAAACACCTCATGATGAACCTAATGGTATACTTATTTTGGTGACTGTGGGTCAGGCATTTAACAGTGGGCCCCCCGGGTTCCATTCTGGGGCATTTACCCTTAGATCAGGATTCCCCCTAGGCAGGAGGGCAGGGACATTAGGATTGTCAAGGATTGTCAAGGGGCCTCCTTGGGGAGGCTGGGGGGACCTGCATCTGTTGTTCCAGATGACACTTACTCAGAAGTTCTTGCCCCTATTGGGGTGTCAGGATAGTGTGTTGTGCTCCATCTTTCGTGTCTATCAGTTTAGTCAGGAACCCCCATCTGTACCTAATCAGATTGCCTCTCAGGGTTCTGGTAACCTCTGAGAAGCTCCTCCTCTGTGCCAGGGTATATGAGGAAAGGTCCAGGAACAGGGAGACCTCCCTAAACTGCCCATTGAGTTGTGTGGAGCGCAGCATAGCCCTCATCAATTTGTCCTTGTAGGAATAGTAGTGTAAGCATGCTATGGTGTCTCTGGGTTTACCAGGAGGGAGGTTCCTAGATCTCGCTGTTCTATGTATCCGGTCTATCCTACCAGTGTCACCATAGGCTGGGCCCAGGATTGACTGAAACAAGCGCAGAGCATACTCCTCTAGATCTTGTGGGAGAACCGACTCGGGGATCCCCCTCAGCCTTACGTTATTTTGCCTGGATCTGTCTTCCAGGTCTGCCACTTCTGCCTCCAAGGATGATACCTGATCTGTCAGGCTTTGTGTTTGCCCGACCCAGTTAGCATGGTCCACCATGAGGTCCTCCTGTTTACTCTCTATGATATCAGTACACTCGTTAATAGAAGAGATATCTCGTCTTAGGTCTTCAAAAGATCTCTCCAGCTTATCGAATCGCCTTGTAAGGGTCTGATTTTGGTTCTCAAACATGCGCTTGAGTCAAGTGGTAGAGCAGGGGTGTCCCCCTTACTTCTGCCGGGAGTACTGGAGCTGGAGAGCCTACTGTCCAGGTGATCATCGGGCAAGTCTAAGGTAAGAGGTTGCTTGTCTTCGGATCTGGCATTATCTCTGTTCCCACGAGGATGGAAGTGGTCCATCACTGTTTTCCTGGGCCCAAGTTACCTTTCTGTTTTTTCTTAGCTTGTTGCGACATGTTTGGTATATCACGTGTAGTGGTTGATACTTAGATGTTATCTTCTTAAAATGGAAGGGGGGTATGCAGGACCCTTTAAACTGACATTTGGTTAGAAAGTAAGCCTAGGATATGTAAAGTTGTAGATGTCCCAGGGAGGATCTCTTCTAGGTGGGGGGGTGTCTCACATATCTGCTATGAACTGGAGCACATTTAAGTGTACTCTCCACCTTCCTGACCCACACCTGAGAGACCACCTACTGTGTGGCCCTCTCCTGTGGAGGTTGTCACCATAGGACGATGTGGGGAAAAGGAATGAGGATATGACCCGTTAACAGTGATTCAGCGGGAAAGGGAGGAGAGGGCACAGTATATACCTAAAGAGATGCAACGTTAAACAGTGTAAGGTGATAGCCCCTCTATGCACATATACAGTAAACAAACAGGCAATGAGAAAGTGAGATTACAATTCTACACAAAAAGGACACTACACTTTGAGAAAATTGCTCAAAGACACCTCATCTGTCGCAGCAGCTATTGCTCTGTGTATACATATCATGCAAAGGTAATACGGAGTCTCTGCAGTTTAAGTGTAAGTTGCTAGTGAAGCTTATTCAAAGAGAGTCACTCCTGTGGATTTCCAAAATAACTCTGCAAAATCCCCAGATAGAGTTGTGTATTATGGGGTACCTTAACTACCTAGGCTTTGTAGATGAAAAAAGTCAGTATTCCTTGCAGGGCCCCAGGTCACCCAAAAGAGGGGTAGCTATTTATCACGTAGTGAGGGGTGTACAGAACTTGGGGTACAGTTCTAGGCTGAGATGACACTTGGACATAGACTGTAAGCCAGGAGGGCCCCTCAGATGGCAGCAAATAGGGCAAACTTTAAGTGTGGGTGGATCTCAGACAGCCCTTCAGGAAACCTCCCTGCAACAAACACAGCCTGTATTGTGCTGCTATATCATGTAAGGAAGGGCAATCAATGTAAATAGACCCCATATAAGGGGGGCTGGGTGGAAACACAGTATAAAATGGAAAAGTCTCACCCAAGTCCACTGAGATGTTAACGCCACTCAGTCCATGGCACAGTTGTTATGGGCCCAAACGGTCTCCACCAGGCCAGTCAAGAAGATGAGCCGCTACCCTGCCCGCTAGGCTGGAGGAGTCAATGCCCAGCAGTTTCGATGTTTCCCCAGATGAAAGGAGGCAGGCAAGGGCTCTGAGGTAGGGGTATAACCAGGGTTTCCCCACCAGTGGTGGCCACGTGGGTATTGGCAGCGCCGTCTCTCTCCTAGGAGGGCGCAATATGGCAGCGCTTCGCGTCAAACAAGGCACTGTTGATGCTGAGGCCCCGGTCTGCTGACAGAGTCTTCAGGCCATCTCCAAACTTACACTTGTGTCAGCACTGCTCTTTCGTTGTTCCAGTTCTTGATTCTAGAGCCCCACTGGTTCCCAGCGTGGTCCGGTCTGCCACAGGTCCCCTCAGGTGAAGCGCAGCTCTGCTCAGGTCCGTCAGGTATCAAAGTGGACTTATAGTCCCTCACGGCAATAGCTCCTCAACAGGATAAGTCATTTGAGCTCCGGAGCGGATCCCCGATCCTCCGGAGCTAGGGGAACAGCGGTCCCACTGAGTCTGTGTTTGCAAAGCAGGCTATCAGGGAGTATGGTAAGGAATCTTCTGCTAACGGCCAAAAATCTCCTCCGTAACCCAGCAGGCAGATGTAGTAGGTGAAAGCCGTGGATAAGGCTGTTTTACTTACTAGGTTAGGTTTTCTACCCAAAGTGGTCTGAAATCGCAACATCAATCAAGAGATTGTTGTCCCTTCTTTTTGTCCTAAACTTTCCTCTCCTAAGGAACGTTTACTTCACAATCTGGACGTGGTTCGTGCTTTAAAATTTGCCTAGACGCTACGAAGGACTTCAGGCAATTCTCATCTTTGTTTGCTCTCTATGCTGGCAAGCATAAAGGTCAGAAGGCCACTGTGACTTCATTATCCCTATGGTTGAGGAGTATCATACGCTTACCTTATGAGACAGCGGGGCAACAGACTCCTGAGAGGATTACGGCTCATTCCACAAGGGCTGTTGCTTCTTCCTGGGCTTTTAAGAATGAAGCCACTATGGGTCAGATTTGTAAGACGGCTACCTGGTCCTCCTTACATACTTTTTCTAAATTCTACAAATTCAATGTTTTTGCTTCTTCTGAAGCAGCTTTTGGGAGAAAGGTGTTACAGGCTGTGGTGCTTCAGATTAGGGTCAGCCTCCTTTTCTTTTTTGTCCCTCCCGTTTATTCATCAGTGTTCACTGGAGCTTCGGAATTAGTTCCTAACAGTCATGAATGAAGTCGTGGACTCTCTTTGCCTTGGGAAGGAAAACAAAATTTATGCTTACCAGATAAATTCCTTTCGTTTCTGGCAGGGAGAGTCCACGACTCCGCCCGTAAAAAAAATTTAGGCGGCTTCTCTGTTAATTTTTTTCTTCTGCACCTTTATACCCTAATGTTTCTCCTGCTTTTCCTTGTTCCCTCGGCCAAATGACTGGAAGGATTGGGGAAGTGGGAGGGATATTTGTAGCCTTTGGTTGGGCTGTCTTTGCCTCCTTCTGGTGGCTGGTGTTGATATTCCCAACAGTTATGAATGAAGTCGTGGACTCTCCCTGCCAGGATGGAAAGGAATTTATCTGGTAAGCATAAATTTAGTTTTCTTCTTGGATATCATTTTGTTCAAGAAATGTTTGAACCCATTGGATCCCTTGGACTTTGAGTGACATGCCATCCAAGATATTAGTCACTGCAACAGATCTTTGGTGATTATAAGCAAGGGAGTCTGGTAGTAATCAAAATGAAAATCAACAGACCAGTAAATGTTTTAAAAATCTTTATTTTTATTGCTCTGTTATTTTGTATTTATTTAATTACCGGTCTGTGCACAGATTGTTCTTTTTTTTTTGTGAATGTACAAGTTGAATATTGTATGTTTTTGGCAACTGAATAAAAAAAGATATTTAAAAGCATAGGAGATAAAGGGACACAAAACTTGATATTTTTCTTTCATGATTCAGATTGAGAATAAAATTTTAATCAACTTTCCAATTTACTACTATTATCTAATTTGCTTTATTCTTTTGGTATCCTTTGTTGAAGAAGCAGCAATGCATTACTGAGAGCTAACTGAATGCACTGGTGGGCCAATAACATAAGGCATATATGTGCAGCCACCAATATACCTAGGTATCCCTTTCAACAAAGGAAATCAAAAGAACAAAACACATTAGATAATAGAAGTAAATTGGAAAGTTGTTTAAAATCACATGATCTATCTGAATAATTAAAAAAAAAGGGTTTTAAAGATCACTACACTGCATTTTAATATGCTCTTCTTGGCTAGCTTGGTAACTATTTATGTAAATAGTATCATCGGGCACATTTGGTGCTTGTGGCTTTTTACACAGTGCTAAAACGCTTTTAAAAAAAACAATAAAACAGCTCATTTCAGTGGAATACTCATTTTATAATTCGTTGTGGAATGGGGATAATTCCCCAAGGATGTTTGACTGCCTTAAGCTTGGAAAACTTGTTGCTGATGTTAATTAATGTTCTGGTCGTTAGAAGGTTGTTGCAATGTGCTCTGTGTTTGTCTTTCTGAGTGCACTTTCATCTTCACCATATCACCAGCACAACATACCCATCTGTCTCTCTTCTTTACTGCCTGAGCGGCAGATGCAGCGGCCGTCTGCTTCCCTATGCAAATGTATAGGTACCAGTGGAAATGCTGGAACAAATGAAGAGCATAAATCCATAGTTTATGCTGGAGAGACTGCCTGGAAAAATAGTTATGAGTGGGCAAAGGATTAAATAATATAAACTAAAATGCTGCCTGACTGTCTTGCATAAGTATTAGTAGCCGCTGTAGTATGAGTACTTTATTCAGATAGCTATTTGCCACATAGGGCTCGATTTATCAAGCCCTTCTCCTCCCTTCGACAGCAGATTCTCATCAGACCGCTGCTTCCCTACCCTTTTCTCCACCTCTTAGTTGGAGAATCTCAATCACCCCGGTCTCTTCCGCTTGGGGAGATTGACAGCTCCTGCCCGCGTGTGATTGGCCATGCGCAGACAGGGGACGGGGTTGCATGTGAGCACAAAATAGTGCTTGTGTGCAATGTTAAAGGGATATTCCAGCCAAAATTGGAAACCACGTGGGTGCATTTCAGTATTGAACAGAAGCATTTTTGTAATATACATGTATTAGCAAAAATGCTTCTAATAAAAGCTATAGCTGTATCAAAATTGTATTTAAGTATGCAACGTGCACCAGCATTTTAAACACAGCACTTGCTCAGAGAGCCTAAGGTGCTTGTACCATCTGATAATGACTCCGTTTGTTAATTGCTGACATGATATAAGCCCCATTGATGCTCTGAGCAGCTGCAGTATTTAAAATGCTGGTGCACTGAGGATATCTAGCTATGCTTCACATGCACATACAGAGTAAAATACTAACACTAAAACAGTGATACATTTTATTAGACACATTTTTGCCAATACATGTATATTGCAAACATGTTTCTATTCAAAGATGTGATTAATCTATGTGCATTTAAATTTTGACCAGAATGTCCTTTTAAATTTGGGCAACAGATTGCTGCCCGCCAGAGGAGAGCTTGGTCAGACAGGGGCAAATATGTACGACCCTCTCTGCCCATGATTAATAAATCTAGCCCATAATGTCAGTACTGAGCTTAGAAACTGTTTTAATAATTTTGATATTATGTTACTCCATGTTTTCATAGTTGCCAACATTTTTATAAGCTTCCACAGACAATTTGCAGCAGAAACTTCAAGTGCACAGGTACCGACTGAGCACTTCTATCAATTGTTTCCATGGTTTCATCACTCTGCGACATCCCAAAATGCACAATGTAAATTACACACAAAAGGGACAAAACACTGTATAGACATAATCTGCAATCATAACAGCCTAATAAAACAGGATAGTTAAAGCTAAGAAATGGGGGGCGTGTCCAGGCTATGCTCTAAGATGGTCGCTAAATTGGGAGCTCTGCAACATAGAGTTACAAACAAAATGTAATCTAGAGATTGAATAGCCATCCAGCAAGAATTTATATCGCAGGAGGCAGAGGACACTCAACTAGCTGGAACTATGTAAAAATATTTTTCTTTACTACGACAGGACTTCCCAAACTGGACCGCTGAGTGCCTCTGGTGGCCCCTAAGGAGAGAGACCCCAGCTCCTCCCCCGAGAAACCGGGAAAGCAGAGAATACTGATATACTCTGCCTAACATCTATACCAAGATTCGAGCCCTGTTCGCTGAATCCGAGCTGCGGATAAACCACAGATTTGACCGCCTCCTGGCATTAACAGGTGCCCCTATAGAGACGCTTTCTGAGCCTACTATGGTGGGGCTGACAGTTTAAACTGCGCAGAACAGCAGCGGGATGAGAGCTCACATACCAGAGCTGTTTTATCGGAGAGGGAGCAGCGAGAGGCCCGCCTTGGAGAGGAAAGCTTGGGAGGCATCAGCAAATTAGGAGCTCTCTTAGAGCACATTTTGCCTGAGGGGATAATTATGATTGAAGGGGCTACCACCAGCAGAAAAGAACCAACAGAGTCACATAGCAGTCATCCTGTTGAAGATTTCCAGACCATTGTCACTTGCCTGGTCACATTGGGGAGAGCAGCCGGCTCCCCAGTGAAGGGCTTTGTGTGTGAGAATCCGAGGCTGGTAGCCTCCTACTACTCTATCACCTTGGAACCCTACAGCATACCAGGAGGTACTCAGGACTTGGACATTTGTATCAGAGTCGGGGTCGGATGAAGAATTCAGTGTAATGGTGGACTCCAAAGTGCCAGGTCTGACTCAGTATTTTACTTATGAACTGCACCCTTCCTTGAGCTGAAAGACGCTAAACTTGATGCTGAGGCCCATATTAGCAGCTTTGATAATGATAGGCCCCTGTACTTACTCTTAGTTCAATATTTATATACTTAATGGCTGGTATGTCAAGGCTATCTGCCCATGTGGTCACTCTTACGTTTGCCTTGATTTACTGTGATATTTTGTTGGGGTTTGTGCTCATTTTTTTTAAGACAATGGCCCTTGCTTAGATGTATACATAACTCTCATTTTACGGTATATTATGAGTTCAAATGGCGAGAAAGGGAGGCCTGGTTTGTTCTAGTCACTGGAAGAGACAGTGGCGTCCATTAGATGTTCACCACCTGATAGCAATGTATTTGTTACATAAAAGATAGTTCTCCTCCTTCCATGCATATCTTTTATTAGGCAGGTCCAAAAGAGGCCGGTACCCCCAGATTAGAAGGCAGAGACCATTGAGGTCCTACAGTGGCTTCGCTGGACATTGGGGGAAAATTAATAATTTTGTAACTTATTCAATCTATAGAGTTTTAACAGAGGCTAGTGCAATCCATAAACTCCCTATACTTCTTAAATTATCTGTATCTTCTTATTTCTGGGAGATGAACATGATTAGATGGGTTTATATAATATCCTAATGGAGAGCACTCAATCTATATGGTTTATTAGAGAATGAATCGCTGTTTGTGTGTGTCTCAATGTAGAGATGCATTTACACAAATGTTTCATTATCTATAGAGGCCCAGCAAGGGCCGGGTAAGATAAATCATCCTATTCATGTATACTATTTTACTAAGCACGTTACTTAGACAAAAGAATATTATTTGGATCCTTAGAGGTCTACTAGTGACCAATGTTACTTAGAGATTGTGCATATTTGTGAGAGTATATGTACCCTCTTATTTCCGAGAGATAGCTATGTTTAGAATTGCTGACATAATACCCTAATAGGGACCAAATATATGATTCTTATAACCCCATAGAATCCCCATCCTACTTAACCTCATAAGAGGTGGACTATGAGAGAGAAATGTTATTCTATTTGGGCTAAGTTTCTTAGACTAGGGATTATCTAAAAGTTTGAAGGGTTCCCTATAATGGCATTAGTATTTGCTAATCCAGAAATATCTCTATAGAGTATCTGAGGTCCAAGAGTGGTCCTGCTTCTCTTGATAATGTTCTACTTAATATTATAGAATAATCTTATTTTTGTTCTCTGACTATGTACTGCGTCAAGCAGATCTAGAGTATCATATTTCCTTGCTGCTGTCTATGTTGTGGACACATAAAGACCTACATCTTTTCTTTTAGAGTCCCTTTACGAAAGCTAGGTCTTATGATTATCACTTGTTATGTTATTTTTTGTCCATGTTAAAATGTTTATATATAAAAAGAGGTGCCGCTCATGGCCTATTGTACTTCCTATTGTTTAGGACCTCGTTTTGCTTATAGTTTCTAAGACATGCCTCTGTATTAGATGCATGAGACTTGATGTATGTATATAGGCGCGTTGCCATGACAGTATATGATGTTGTTTATGTCTGTCATTGCTACCTCAATAAAAATTATTAAAAACAAAAAAGGTAAGAAATGTGTTTGTTAAAGTTTAAACAAAACTTCCAAGGACTCTTAAGAGCTGATGCCATAACTTGCTAGTACCATCCCTTAACATATAAAACCTTAAATGAAACACAACACACAGGGCTGGGTTAAAGACCATATCATGGTCGCTTTTATTTAACATATTTAAATAAATAACATCGACTTCAAGAAAGTCATAAACATATTAAACCAGTGGTGGCATTCGAGGCCTAGCAAAATCTAGACCCATACAGCCAGAGGTCAGGCCACGTGTTGTTGGAACTTTGAAGTGCAGGGGGAGCCCAAAACTGGCTCCACCCCATTCCATCATGAGTAACAGATGTCCTAAGGGATCTTCAGCCAGCAGACCCGTGGGGCGGGGTACCCCCCAGGGCTGGACCTGGGGGAGTCACCCCGCCCATTAGCCCAACTGTCACCCCTACAGACTCTGAACCCCAATTTATTTGTGGCCGTAACTTCCCGCTACTAGGGGATAATATTATCATGACAGAGACTCCAACCCTTAAGGCACCAGAATAAAAAGCCTTCCAGCAATTTTTCTGAGGAGCACCAAAAATGACAGCTGAGGGCTTACATCGACTAGGTCAACTAACCCTATCCCTGCCTCTAGCTTATCTTGTCCAGCAACCTAAATGGAAGCCATTTACCTGAATGCCACTCACCAACAGCAACAAACTTGAAAACTGGGCAGGGAGGGTGGGAAAAAGAGGAGAAAGAGGCCGGATACCTCAGAACCATGGCTAATAACCGGTGAGAAAGGACCCACCCCTCATATTGCAACAAAGTTGCCATGGCCTACTCCTACCAGGGATTTTTACTACCACTAGATGGCACAGGCCCTTAATTTCGTTGCAGGAGACTTCGCTACCTTACACTACCATTCCTGCATTGTCATTTAGTATCACTAACTAGAGATGCGCATTCAGGTTTCTTTTGCTTATTCGTCAAGTCGTTTGATATATGAACAGACGAATACTTTATTTGATGAAATGGCAGAAAAACAAATGATTACTTGATGAAATTGATTTGTTCATTTGTTTATGACGTTTGGCGACAAAAATTGATGCAGGAATGGGGGGAAGGAGTTTTATTATTTAGTTAATGAGCGCCTTTGTTTGTAATGCTGTACAGGGGGTCTTATCTTTTATTTGTCCATTGCCCCCTGTCAAATCCTGCTACAGTATTACGAATGACAGAGCTACGGGATAGCCAATCAGGTACTAAATGCTGGATTTTAGTCATACATGAGTTGTAGGTTCTTTAACATTGAAAAATATTTTCTTTTAATTCTTCTAATCCTATAATGTAAGATTTGTATTAATATTAGGGGCTCCATTTATTAAGCAGCGGATGCTGCCTCTGAGCCCCATTGTTTCAGGTCCGCCTGAAATGGAAGTTAAGAAGCAGCGGTCATAAGACCACTGCTCCTTAAAGGGACATAATACTCATATGCTAAATCACTTGAAACTGATGCAGCATAACTATAAAAAGCTGACAGGAAAATATCACCTGAGCATCTCTATGTAAAAAAGGAAGATATTTTACCTCACAATTTCCTCAGCTCAGCAGAGTAAGTTCTGTGTAAAACGTTATACTTCAGCTGCTGTCCAGCTGCAGGTAAAAAAGAAATAAAAAAAAATGAAGAAATGAACAGCAGCCAATCAGCATCAGCAGTGCTGAGGTCATAAACGCTTTTACTGTGATCTCATGAGATTTCACTTAACTCTCATGAGATTTCATAGTAAGCTCCCTTAAACTGAATAGGGAAATAAAATGAGTGTGCATGATGCTCACTCCCTTGCCTGTTCTGGGACAGACACACTGATTTGCTGCTTAAAGTAATTTGCAATGGGGTTTGGATATTTAGGACATTTTGAGGTAAAATATCATTTTTTTTTTACATAGAGATGTTCAGGTGATATTTTCTAGTCAGCTTTTAACAGCTATGCTGCATCACTTTCAAGTGTTTCAACATTTGGGTATCATGGCCCTTTAACTTGTTTGCCACCTTTTAGGGGGCAGAGTGAAATCATCCCAATCCGATACAATCGGGATGATTGGCCACCTCTGAGCAGGGGGCGGAATTGCACAAGCATTTTACCAGAAATGCGGACATGATTTACTGCAGGGAATTATGTCAGCTCAACTTTTAATAAATCTACCCCTAATTGTCAACATTAGCAATTCCCATTGAAAATAATGGTAATTAATCCAAATCCTATTTGACCGAACTGAATGCCTGCATGGATGAATTTCAGCCGAACTGAATGTTTGAAAAAATTTGAAAAAAATTCTTTGAACGAAGCAAATTTTTGTATCCATACTTGCCCTGGGGCTGTTTTGCTACAGTATTGAGATATGCCAGTTGATACTATACTTACCATGAGTTACTTGTATTTCTAGTACCTGACAATATTACACTGTGAGACGAGTATTTCTATATTTTTTGTAATTTGTAATCTGCATGAGATTCACAGATGTCAGTTAACCAGACACAATTATTTCTAGGGAACAATGTCACCTATTTAGATGTTTGTGGGATGACTGTCACTGTGTCATGGCAGGGCTGGATGAGTAATGAGCAGAGTTGGGTGCGCACATTAGTGGAGCCAAGGATAGTTGTATTTCCTGGAAACATGGTAGGGGATTCTTATTAACAGTGACAATCCTACAATGTGCAGGTTAGTTGGGAGCTCTGCTAATATCCAAAACTGCGATTGTATATAATTAATTAAAGTTAAATCTTAAATAAATAGTTAGGGCTGTGGGAATCTGCTGGCACTCTACAAATAACTTCTAATAATAATAATAGAATATCATACCAGTCTTATATACATTTTTCCTGTGCTGCATCTGAATATAAGCAACACAATCATTCCAACCTTCCAAATAAAAAAAAAATAAAAAAAATTACATCCCCCATAAAGGTCTAGCGCTATCGTGTGTTAACATCGCTCAATAGAGCTTTTTTTTTTGCACTCATATTACACATCAAAAGTTAGTTTTTATCTCTCAATTGAAAGTCTAAGATGTTGTAACATCTTCATGTTGGATAAGGCACTAAATCAATCACATATTAGGCTTCTATGGCGATGCACAGTAAAATTCATATTGCTCAAGTGCTAAGCTGATGGCAAATTCTTTATGTAGTTCTGCACCATACTATTAATAAAATTGGTTTACGTCATGCCTCCAAAAAAAGTGCTACATTTTACAGCAGTATTTTCAATGCCGGATTGGCCTACCAGTATACCAGGAGATTTCCCGGTTTTGCTGCAGCAGCTGGGGCTGGAAAGCTACAATTTAAATGGGTGATTAATGAATGCAATTGGATTGTAGGGTGCATATACTGTAACAATAATATGGTACTTTTTTAATACAAACTAATATAATATAATTCTGAAAAACAAATATTGGGCGAAGGAGTATCCCAGTAATCCTTTTTGAGAAAAATGGGGAGAAAAAGTCTACTGACTCAACGGAAAAAAGCGCTGGTCTCCAAATTTTCCAGGGCTGCATTTTATTTCCAGTCTGGCCTTGAGTATTTTGGATTCTGCTCAAAGGCACGAACAGGAACCAATGAAGCCATTTGATAATTTGAATGTACGATATTATACACGGTACATAGATGATGTCTTCTTAGTATGGAGAGGCGGTGAAACAAGGTTACTGGAGTGGGTGTCGCATTTGAACTCCATGACAAGTCCGATTAGGTTCAAACTAGAATATAGCTTGAATGATGTACACTTTTTGGATCTTAACATCTTTAAGATTGATGCCTGGGATGAAATCCGATTTGGCACATCGTTATATACAAAGCCAACGGATCGTAACTTGATGCAAGAAGTTTTCATCCCAGACATCAAAAGAAAGGGATTCTCACCTCTCAACTCACTCGTGTTATTAGGAATAATAGTGAGATACCTATGATGCAGACTCAAATCAAGGAGATGGGTGACAAATTGGTGGAGAGAGGCTATGCCAGGGAGGAAATAATGACTATCCAGGATAGGCTATTGGACAATACTGACATTAGGAAGAAAGAGGATGGAGCAAAAACTGGCTCTGGACAATTGAATATGGTTACTACATACTCACCTATATGTAAACATCTGACAAAAGCTGTGCGGAAACATTGGCCGGTGGTAGAGACTGACTCCTGCCCCCAGAATAGCATACCGTAGGGTCAGTAACCTGAGAGACCTACTGGTCAAGTCTGATCCTGTTAAACATTACAGGAAGGATACATGGTTAAAAGCGGCGAAAATGGGCTGCTTCCCATGTGGAAGTTGTATTATGTGCAATGGGATGCTTAGGGGCAGTACATTTCAGCACCCGCATAATAATCACAGGTTCGAAATTAGACATTGATTGTCATGTACAAGTACATTTGTGATATATATGCTGATATGCCCATGTTCTAGGGTTTATATTGGCAAGACGGTGACAACCTTTCGGGAGCGTATGGCCAATCATCATTGTGCCATACATGAGGCACTCATCAAGGGAGAATCTGAACAACCAGTGGCACACAAAGCTAATAAGGGGATTGGAGAAATTAACCTATGAGGAGAGGCTAGCCAAACTGGGTCTGTTTTCTTTAGAAAAAAGGTGCTTGAGAGGTGACATGATTACTTTATATAAATATATTCAAGGCCCATATACAGAGATGGCAGAAGCTCTGTTTATTCCAAGAAAATTGTTTCTGACAAGAGGTCATAATTTAAGGATGGAGGAACGGAAACGTTTTTTCACTGTAAGAGCAATAAAATTGTGGAACTCATTACCAAAGGAGGTAGTGAATGCCAATACCATAGATACATTTAAAAATAGTCTGGATAAATTTCTGTATATAAACAAAATTCATGGATATGATTGCTAGTATTAAATGGGTCACATTTTAATGGGGTTATTTAAGCTTAACTGGAGATTTTTGTAAGTATTTTAGATTTGTATAGGTTGAACTTGATGGACTTCAGTCTTTTTTCAACCTTATCTACTATGTTACTATGTTACACCACTGTGGCCAGTTTAAACATGCCATTTCAAGTTTGAGATCTATGCTCATAGATCCTGTACCTCCTATGCCTAGGGGGGGTAATCAAGGAAAATTGTTGCTTTAGCTTGAGAGCAAGTGGATCTATTGACTGGATACCCTATCCCCAAAGGGACCCAATACCTCCCTGGACTTTAGCCCTTTCTACTAGGTCAAAAGACACAGGATGGGACCCACTCTCCCAGATTATCTTCCCATGGATATTGACCTATATGGTCTTTTTTGGATCTCACTATACATCAAAGTTTCTAACATAATCCATTAAGGCAGGAAGTATAATCTAAAAAATTATTTTTTTTCTCTCTTTGTATAAATTGTTGATACTAGTGTTTGCATGGATAAGGCACTATTTTAGGCAACCTAAGGGATGTATATAGATTAAGTGCAGGGTACAAATGCATTTATCACATTTTTTATTTTGTTTTTGTTTTGTTTTTTGGATACTGTGTGGATTGGTCGTTATATGTGTGCTGCTGCAGATGGGGGTTTAGTTGCAATGCCATAGATATCCTGTGTGGATCGTGTACTGTATTCCAAGTGAACAAGCATCGCCACTTATACCTCAGCTCATTTGCAACAGCAGAACCAAAACGATCGATGTATATCCTTCATCCCACACAAGTACATCAGCCAATATAACCGAATGTTTACATGGGTTACCATGACAACATAGGTACAGGGGAGATGACGTTGCGCACAATGGTGCACTCTGATGACGTCAGACGCCCAATTTTTTGGTGAACAACCTGGGTTGTCCTTGCTGATTGGACAGCACCAATAAACAAGTGCTGCCCATGGTCTGAACCAAACATTTGCTGGCTCCTTAGCTTAGATGCCTTCTTTTTCAAATAAAGATAGCAAGAGAATGAAGAAAAATTGATAATAGAAGTAAATTAGAAAGTTGCTTAAAATTGCATGCTCTATCTGAATCATGAAAGAGAAAATTTGGGTTCAGTATCCCTTTAAGGATAGTTTTCCTTTGTGAAAAGCACACTGGTCTAAAAGAGGCTGCTTCCGGGTGGTAAATCACCATAGAACTAGCTAATGAGCTGTTGTTCGTTCCTGGTAGAGCGCTTCTCTCTTTGTATGCAAATTAATATGACCCTGGGGAAGTCTCCATATGGGTGATGGGGGAAACCAGACATGGACTCCTTGCCCAGTGTGCTTAGAGGAATGTGGCTGCACCTCACTGATGAGGCCCATAGGAGGCCGAAACGATCGTCTGGGGTTGTCATGTTCCTTGTTCAGAGGAGAATTGCCTGGTATTTTGGGGCTGGACTGACCTTACTTGACGGGATCAGATTGATATACTTAAGGTAAGTTTTCCTTTGTGAAAAGCACACTGGTCTAAAAGAGGCTGCTTCCTGGTGGTAAATCACAATAGAACTAGCTAATGAGCTATATATATATATGCAACAGATTTAGCATATACCCATGTTTGGTCTTAAAATTACTTGATTAGTTAAATTAGATGGGCCATGTATCGACCAGATAATTTTAGTAAAACTATGGAATTATAAATGTATTAAATATACATTTCTATAAAATATATATAGAATTGGGATAACATTAAAATATTTTACAAATTGAACTACATTCCAATCTTTGTTGTCCCCATGTCCAAAATGGGAATTACAGCCAGAGATATTCAATCAAAGGTGATTGAATGAGAAAAGGGCATTCTCCAGTAACCATTGAAAGCTAAGGGCATACCCAGATTCTATTGGAATGATTAGAGAAGGAATGAGGAGCCTATAACTGATATAGGCTTTCACACTATGCAAGAAGGGACAGACTCATTTTTTAAAACAGAGATACACACCGTTTGGGCCTACTTTCTCTGAATCCTGGCTGGAAAACTCTCTTTGGGCAAGAGAGATACTCTGTGACCTGTATCCTTGCAAAATAGTAATACCTTCATGTATGACCATAAGAAATATCTGGAATATTGAATTCTCAAATTGGTTTACCGGTAATGTATTAAACAGTTTGATGTTGTTATATTTTTAATGTTTTAAAGCAAATATATTCTTTATTGCTGTAGTTTAATTGAAGCTGGTATTTAAAGATGTACTTTATTGTTGCAACGCTAGTATTAAATAGACCAATGTATTTCATATATTAAATATACTAGCGCTATGTCAATTATTATTGAGAAAAGGGTCAGTCATTACTATTTATAAATTCGTTTGAGTTACTGTGATATATTTTAGAAATTGCACTAGTTGTTGTGGCTAAGTTTGAACTATTTAATGCTATATTAATTGGTATATGTTGAGCTGATAAATTTGTGTAAAAATCTCTGGTTGATTATTTAAAGTATTATAAGACTATTTTGGGTAATATAGTGAATTGTATTCCCTGGAAATTTCATTAGATTTGTGGGTGTTAAGCTAAGATTTCATTGTGAGATTTGGACATAGGTGAGTCCAACGTTGTTAAAGGGACACTGAACCCAAACATTTTCTTTCATGATTCAGATAGAGCATGCAATTTTAAGCAACTTTCTAATTTACTCCTATTATCAATTTTTCATCATTCTCTTGCTATCTTTATATGAAAAAGAAGGCATCTAAGCTTTTTTCTTGGTTCAGAACTCTGGATAGCAGTTTTTGATTGGTGGATGAATTTATCCACCAATCAGCAAGGACAACCTAGGTTGTTCACCAAAAATGGGCCGGCATCTAAACTTACATTCTTGCATTTCAAATAAAGATACCAAGAGAATAAAGAACATTTTATAATAGGAGTAAATTAGAAAGTTGCCTAAAATTTCATGATCTAACTGAATCACAAAAGAAAAAAATTGAGTTCAGTATACCTTTAAATAAGCTATATATTGGATTGGTTAAATTTTTATGGCTAACTACAAATTGTTTTTGTTAAGGTAAATTCATAGATAATATTGTTTCCATATACAGAAGTATAGGCGATTTAATTGAACAGTAAATAATCTAAATATAGTTTGCTTTATATAGAATATTGTAACAACTAGACATATATATCTGGTCATAACTGATATTCAGTTACTACATAAATATAATCAATGTGTTCATAGAGAATAACTGGTCAGAATTTAGGAATATTTTATATTGAGATAAAATACTAATTTTTAATAATAATTTTGTTGTCAAATGTATAGATATCTCAATAGTTATTTTGGGGTACACAGAGATTTAACATCTTACTGGAGGGTATTGACAAGATTCTGCTATATTAATTGGAGATATCACTGACAATAATTGTATACTGCTATTAATTATTAATATTTATAATCACAATACGTAACACGTTGGTGGCAATTGCTGCTGATAAATACACCAACAACTTGTAGCAAAGAAAGTCATCTGAACTCTGAGATTTTCTCCAGTGTCGCTAAGCAATACCGGAACATCTGTGTAAGTACCATGTCAGAGGAGTATGCCAGGGCTGAGGATGAGTGTGTGATTTCTGAGCTATGGTAGGTGGGGCCAGATTGCCAAGGACCGATGTAAGGGTTGAGTTATAGAGGCAGATAGATTGGTCAGGGCAGGAAAAGGAGGGGATGGAAGAGAGTAGAGATTTGAGAGAGCTAGTGAGCTGTTGCTAATCTAATGATTTAATACTTCTGTGAAGTTTGGTGTGAGGGATAGAAGGAGGGAGAGTTGTAGGGAGGGATGAGATGTTACAAGTGAGGAGATGATGATCAAAAAGAGGAAAAGGGGGGTTTGTGAAGTTTGAGATAGTGCATCGATAGCTGAAAATCAGATCTTTGTAAATGGGAGAGTCAGTCCATGTCTAAATGTGAAGAACATTGGAATGTGAAATATTCATATTTACATGTCTATAGCTGGATATATATATATATATATATATATATATATATACTGTATGTATTTATGTATTTATATGTGTATACATGTATTTACAGACATATTCACACATATAAATACATACACATATAGATATATATATAAGTGCATTGGAGCCCTTTGCAGCTAAGTAGATGAAAACATGTAGAAGCATATTTATGCAATATTCATATTTAATAAAGTGTTATAGTAAAATATTTAACATTCCAATGTTCTGCACATAGCAGTATATGTTCTTTGTATTTCTAAATAGATATTCCTATATATATGTCTGTATATATCTATACCTATACTTTATTTAATCATGTCTATACTTAGGTATGGTCAATATTGTACTAAATAAACATGAGATATATGTAGAAATATATATTTATGAATAAATAGAACATATTCTGTTATTTGAAGAACATTCAAATGTGAAATATTAATATTTTCATGTTGAGTTTTATGAGAATATGTGATCGGGTTTGTGCAAGAGTAGGATGTTAGGTTTCTCTATTGACTTCTATGGGGAAATATGTGAACACACAAGTGATATTATAACTTTGGCTTTTTGCCCTTTTCAGGTTAACGGGAGAGTGAAAACAGTTTACTTTTAACTCGTTATATGAGCACAACTGATAAGCGCAAAAAGCTTACTTCTAGTGCAATTAACGCTCAAATGGGAGCTTTAATTTGCGCTCCACTCGTAATCTGGCCCTAAATAAAGTATTGATAGAATGATGTATTCAGAGCAAATATTAGCCTAAGAATAAAGTATACAAATATTTTTTAAAATTAGATTAGTTTTCTAAATATTGAAAAAATAAGGCTAACATTCTAATACCCATAAAGCAGTGGGCGCTGCCATATTGTAACTTTGGTTTATTGTTCTGCCAAGGCCAATTAGGCACAGTTATAAATGGCTACTAGATTGTGCAACCAATGACAGTGTGGATTACAGCTGTGTCTGCACTTCCACTTTTAACAGGAATTTGGGAAGCCAATGACATCCAGAATTAAATTACAGGAAAAGGAAACAAAACAATTAATTAAAGTATAATGCAAAGTTGTTTTTTTGCTTAAGATCGTGCAAATCATAATATCCCTGCACTATTGACTGTGTTCCACTTGTAAGTCCATACATGGTAAGCTCACAGGCACGTGGATTTACCTTTTTCTTTCACTGGAGGAAATTGATTTGTTTAGCACAGTGTAATATACTAGAGGCATGCAGGATTTCCTGTATAATGCAAAATAAATATAATAATGGTACAAGAACATCCTGGCATCAACAGGGTTAATACAGTAATGTGACAACAGTATCAGTGGGTATTTATTTGGAGCTCACTAATCCAATATATTGCTAGATAAATAGACTAATGCCCCAGACGCTCGCTTTAAGAGGGGCGGAATTAATGAGGCTGCTGCTGCTACTACAGTTGTATGCAGGACACGCTCAGCTCCTGGAATTCTTTGTAGACAGAGATCTCACTTTACGGAGTTGGCTGCCGCTCTGTCTCCAGGACTGATCCTGAGAGCAGATAATGAACACAGATTATTAGAACAGGAGGGGGAGAGGCAGAGGAAGGGAAGGAGGGAGAGAGAGAGAGAGAGAGAGAGAGAGAGAGAGAGAGAGAGAGAGAGAGAGAGAGAGAGAGAGAGAGAGAGGAAGGAATGAAGATGGGGGGAGATTGAAAGAGGAAAGTGAGAGATGGAGAAAGGGAGATGGGGAGAGAATAGGAGAAAATGAGAGAAAAAGGCAAAACAAGAAAAAAAGGAGAGGAGACAACATATTGAGATGCATCAGTTAGCAGAAAGGCAAGCTATGAATGCACATAGAGGATAAGGAATTAAATAAAACACAAAAGAAACAAAGAGAACAATCATAATTGGTTTAATGATAAAAAAAGAACCAATAATTTACTTAGAATGGGTCACTAACAAGCCCTGGTTGTCAAGGAAACAACCTCTAGGGACCCACAGATCTAATGGGTAATATTGTGTGTTCAAGTAACCCTTGCTTAGATCTGATGACTGGATCAATGTTTTATATGGTGAAAAGCTGACTCTTACTAATTATATTTGTCTTCCTAGAGTGGTATACTCTAAAGTGCAATATCACACAGATGTCATAAGTCATTTGTAGGGTAAATTATCTGCTGTTTTTCAGGTGTGTAATGCAGTGCATAGAATTTATAGAGTGTGTGCTAATTATATAGATTTCCTACTTCGGCCTTCAGGGGCTGCAGATGTGAGAATGTAAGACTATTTCTGAAGATATTCTGTACTGTTTAAGGAATTACTACAACTCTGATCTGTTTGTGGCTTTCTAGGTACAAGACATAGTCACCCTTGATGGGGTGGATACAGAATGAAGATTTTGGGGAGGCAAACACTTACCCTCCCTAAGCAAAGTGGAACCTGGATGCTGAGAGTCACGGAGTTCCGTGGGTGAAGTGGTAGGTGTTCTGTGGGTGGTGTCAGGATCACATGATCATGAACATTGGCGTGCTGTGTGTGTTGTGTTGCTGGTTTGGAAGTGTTTTTAGGTGATCCAGGGGTGTGACTATGCATGAAGGGACATCAGTGAGAAGGACAGCTCTCACCATCCATCCCTCTCAGTTCAACAAGCACAATGACAGTGAAACTTAAAAGACTGGTGTGATTTTGCACCTCGAGCACCCACATAGAACCACAATTGCCCTACATCAAAAAGCATCTAAAATGCCCTGCATCAACAAGTACCTAACATGCCCTGCTTCAACAAGTATGTTACTTATGCCCTGCTTCAACAAGTACCTAACTTATGTCCTGCTTTAACAAGTACCTAACTTATACCCTGCTTCAACAAGTACCTAACTTATGCCCTGCTTCAACAAGTACCTAACTTATGTCCTGCATCAACAAGTACCTATCTTATCCCCTGCTTCAACAAGTACCTAACTTATGCCCTGCTTCAAAAGGTACCTAATTTATCCCCTGCTTCAACAAGTACCTAACTTAGGCCCTGCTTCAACAAGTACCTAACTTATGTCCTGCTTCAACAAGTATGTTACTTATTCCCTGCTTCAACAAGTACCTAACTTATGCCCCGCTTTAAAAAGTACCTAAGTTATGTCCTGCTTCAAAAAGTACTTAACTTATGTCCTGCTTCAACAAGTACCTAACATGCCCTGCTTCAACAAGTACCTAACTTATGTCCTGCTTCAACAGGTACCTAACTTATGCCCTGCTTCATCAAATACCTGACTTATTCCCTGCTTCAACAAGCACCTAACATATGTCCTGCATTATCAAGTACCTAACTTATGCCCTGCTTCAACAAGTACCTGACTTATGTCCTGCTTCATCAAATACCTGACTTATTCCCTGCTTCAACAAGCACCTAACATATGTCCTGCATTAACAAGTACCTAACTTATGCCCTGCTTCAACAAGTACCTGACTTAAGTCCTGCTTCAACAGGTAATTAAATTATGCCCTGCTTCAACAAGTACCGAACGTATCTGATGCTTCAACAAGTACTTAACTTATATCCTGCTTCAACAAGTACATAACATGTCCTGCTTCAACAAGTACTTAATTTATACACTGCTTAAACAAGTACCTAACTTATACCCTGCTTCAACAAGTGCCTAACTTATGCCCTGCATCAACAAGTAACTAAGGTATGCCCTGCTTCAACAGATAGCTAACGTATGCCCTGCATCAACAAGTACCTAACTTATGCCCTGCATCAACAAGTACCTAACTTATGACCTGCTTCAACAAGTATCTAACTTATGCCCTGCTTCAACAGGTAGCTAACTTATGCCCTGCATCAACAAGTACCTAACTTATGCCCTGCATCAACAAGTACCTAACTTATGCCCTGCTTCAACAAGTATCTAACTTATGCCCTGCTTCAACAAGTGCCTAACTTATGCCCTGCATCAACAAGTACCTAACGTATCTGCTGCTTCAACAGGTAGCTAACTTATGCCCTGCTACAACAAATACCTAACTTATACCCTGCTTCAACAAGTGCCTAACTTATGCCCTGCATCAACAAGTACCTGTCAGAGTATTGCTGAGTGGCATTGGATAAGCTACATATGTATCACATAATTTAATATTTCATTTTAGCTAATATCTACTTTGATATGAATTGATTTGGCTATAGCCACAGCAGAGCATTTGTAAATGACTGAGAAGGGTGACACATACCATCCCGCTCTCTGCTTAAGACATCTAAGAGTTCAAAAGAGAACATTTATCTCAAATTGTAAGAGTTAAGGTCACTTCAAAGAAACATTTGATCACTGCCTGGAATTGTGTAATACAATTTCCTATTGGATCACCTGAACCCCTGTGGTCAGAGAGACCGTAAGTCTGCAGTTTGAGATACATTTCCAGGATGGCCAGGAAATGTAAATATCTATTATCTAGGTGTTAATTGTCCCATACTGAGTTCAATATACAAAATCCTAAACTCTATGTCATCTTCAAATGCCCTGAGTATTATAGGGGGAAGTAAAAATTTCATATAAAATTTTAAAGTCTAAAATAAATTTTTAGATAACTTTCAGAAATGTAATTTGTACCAAAGTATGGTATAAATGTAAATAAATTAGTCTAAGAGATTGTCTATGTTTATATAATATATTAAATATGAAGTGAAATGAATATATCTGTATTGAATTTAAAATGTTTGACGGTATTTCAAAATAAACAGCATTTGCTTTATTCCAGAATCTGATTCCAGTGAGGTTTGGAAATGAATACACATATATGTGATAGAATTCTATCAGTCAATCGGAATTAAGGTAGATAAAATCCTATTGGATCAGCCAATAGAATGCATGCTCAATCCTATTGGCTGATTGCATCAGCCAATAGGATTTTTTCTACCTTAATTCTGATTGGCTGATAGAATCGGAATTGAAGGGACACCAACTTGGATGACATCATTTAAAGGAACCTTCATTCTTCAGTTGGACGTCGTTTGAAGAGGATGCTCCACGTTGGATGTCTTGAAGATGACTTCTGCCCGTCTGGAGGACCACTTCACCCAGCTTCGTTGAGGACTTCGGCCCGGTTGGGTGAAGACTTCTCAAGGTAGGGTGATTTTCAAGGGGTTAGTGTTAGGATTTATTAAGGGGGGATTGGGTGGGTTTTAGAGTAGCATTGGGTGTGTGGGTGGTGGGTTTTAATGTTGGGGGGGTATTGTACTTTTTTCTACAGGTAAAAGAGCTGATTACTTTGAGGCAATGCCCCGAAAAAGGCCCTTTTAAGGGCTATTTGTAATTTAGTATAGGGTAGGGCTTTTTATTATTTTGGGGGGCTTTTTTATTTTATTAGGGGGATTAGAGTAGGTGTAATTAGTTTAAAAAACTTGTAATTATTTTATTATTTTCTCTAATTTAGTGTTTTTTTCGTACTTTAGATAATTATATTTAATTGTATTTAATTGTATTTAGTTTAGGGAATTTATTTAATTAAAGTGTAGTGTTAGGTGTAATTGTAACTTAGGTTAGGTTTTATTTTACAGGTAAATTTGTCTTTATTTTAACTAGGTAGCTATTAAATAGTTAATAAATATTTAATAACTATTGTACCTAGTACAAAGTTGCCTGTAAAATAAAAATAAATCCTAAGGTAGCTACAATATAACTATTAGTTAGATTGTAGCTAGTTTAGGGTTTATTTTATAGGTAAGTATTTAGTTTTAAATAGGAATAATTCATTTAATTGTAGTTATTTTGTTTAGATTTATTGTAATTTTATTTAAGTTAGGGGGGGTTTGGGTTAGACTTAGATTTAGGGGTTAATAACTTTAATATAGTGGCGGCAACGTTGGTGGCAGCAGATTAGGGGTTAATAAGTGTAGTTAAGTTGCAGTGACATTGGGGGCGGCAGATTAGGGGTTAATAAATATAATGTAGGTGTTGGGGATGTTGGGGGCAGCAGATTAGGGGTTCATAAGTATAATGTAGGTGGCGTCGGTGTCTGGAGCGGTAGATTAGGGGTTAATAATATAATGGCGATGTCGGGGGCAGAAGATTAGGGGTTAATAAGTGTAAAACTAGGGGTGTTTAGACTCGGGGTTCATGTTAGGGTGTTAGGTGTAAACATAAAAATTATTTCCCCATAGGAATCAATTGAGCTGCGTTAGGAGCTGAACACTGCTTTTTAGCAGGTGTTAGGTTTTTTTCCAGCCAGATCTGCCCCATTGATTCCTATGGGGAAATCGTGCACGAGCACGTTCAGCCAGCTCACCGCTACCGTAAGCAGCGCTGGTTTTGAGGTGAGATGTGGAGCAAAATTTTGCTCTCTGCTCACTTTTCTGCGGCTAACGCCGGGTTTGTTAAAACCTGTAATACCAGTGCTGTCTTTAAGTGAGCGGTGAGCTTAAACTGCTCATTAGCACCACACAGCCTTACCGACAAAACTCGTAATCTAGCTGATTGTGTCTATAATACTGAGGTACCATTCATGGGATAATAGACATATATATTTGGTCATAATTAATACACTATTTTCTGCATAAATATAATCAATGTGTTTATAGAGATTAACTGGTAAGAATTCAGGAATTAATTTAATTTGAGATTAAATATTAATGTTCATAATAATTTTATTGTCATAATTTCTTGATATGTCACTAGAATTTTTGAATACACTACAGAGATTATATAATGTTTCACTGGAGTGTATTGACAAATTCTACCATATCAGAATTGATATTGCTGACAATAATTTTATGTTTGATTATTAATATGCATAATTCCATTAATCAAAAATATTGCTACATAAAAATATATGACACGTTGGAGGTTACAGCTGAGATAGAATTAAATAATATTGTAACCTAGGATATATAACACATTTGAGGCACTGCTGAGATCCGAACTCAGGATCTCCTGTTTACTCAATTCAGCAGTCCAGTAAACAAGGGGTTAAAAGAGAACCAAGGCCCAACCCTAAAATTGTAGCAGAATTTCCAAAAAGAAAATGTATGCAGAAGTGGCCAGAGAAAACCGGCCTTCCCCACAAAGTTTTGAGTCTGCCCCTCCTCCACCTAGGGCTGAGGCACAGATTCCGCAAGCTGATAGAAGGGAATATACTCAAAATGGGAGCCAAACCCAAATAAATAGATATCCCCCAAAGAGACGCATACCCACAAGGTAATTGGTATCCCCGTAGATATAGATACCATAAGTGGCGCACATACTCTTAGGATAACCAGACACCCCAATTAAATAGTGCACCACAGGATATTAATGCCAGACAAGTTGAACCCCAAACACAACTGCGTCAAGATAGACAAAATAGCTCGGATTTTGAGGGATACCAAGGA
Organism: Bombina bombina; assembly: GCF_027579735.1. Lineage (NCBI taxonomy): Eukaryota > Metazoa > Chordata > Amphibia > Anura > Bombinatoridae > Bombina > Bombina bombina. Next base: position 55,457,718 of record NC_069507.1, on the reverse strand, counting down.
TCCAGGAATCAATACCCTGGGGCATCAAAAAATCAGCCCATGGGTAGAAATAGCTTATATAATCAAGTAGGTCAACTTAATACGCAGTTAAATTAATTATGTGAACAGTTTGCTAATATGAGTCAAGCTCTTATGGCTCAGAAACCCAATAATTCTTTTTTAGGGGTGACGCCAGTGGCCAACAATACACCACAGGTACAAGCATAAATACTCAAATATTATCTGAGGGAGAGAAATACCAAAGGAGATAATACATGTTTTTAATGATACTAACCAAATTCTCTCCCTACAGCCCAGCAACGGAAGGCCTAACTGGGATGACAGGTGTCCCCAGTCTGGAAGCATTAATACCTCTCCTCTTTTGCAGTTCTCCCTAAACCTTATTCCCACCGGTGGATGTGCAGAGCAATCATAACCTGGAGAAGCCTAAACTCAGGGAATTTGATGGTTCATTAATAGGTGTTGGGGGTGTCTCTCTCAAAGTCTGGGGCACTGCATGGCTAAACCTAATACTGGGAAACAGGGTAATAAATCACCCTGTCATTATAGTGGATCTGCCAAATGATCGTTTAATTGACCTTCTTAAGCGATTACTTACCGTAATTGATTGCATACATAATATTATTTGGTCACAAGTTAAAAGACCTATTAATTATGAACGGTCCAGCATACCTCACACCAGACATAACTGTCATGGTAGAAGAGAAGCCAGATGCTTTTGAGATTAATTTCAGGAATAGCTCTGTACCTGAAATAACTATCCTACAAATAGATAATCAGACTCTCCAAAGTGGCTCTGATGGTCATACCATTACATTTTCACCCGGGAAAATAACCAATATTTCCCTAGATGGCGATGTATTAACTATATCTCTACACAATAGATATCTTAATTCCCTAAAGGGGGAGAACACTCTCAATTCCTTGCAGAAATTGAGAAAATTAAGGATGATTTATTTATCCCTGTGCAAGTGCATGACCTGGGAAAAAACAAATAAGCTAAATTAAACTTAAAACAGGAAGCTAGCTATATAAGCGAAGGCTTATTGGCACAGATAGTTGAACTCAAAGTAATTAAATTTCTTTCTCCCCAAGATCACGGGGTCCATGACCTTGATGATAACTCTGAAAGCTATAACATTACAGCTAAATGTTTATTATCTATCTCCATAGGTAATAAATCAGTGAAACACCTGTTTTTAGTTTTGAATAATCCCCATAATCAAATATACATTGGCAATAATATCTTGCATAGATATGCCATAGAAATAGATTTGATTAAACTTTGCCTCTGGAGCAGGTTAAAAAGGGACCCTGAAATATTTCAGGAAGAAAATGCAGCCCTGAAAACAAACCAGCAAATGCCATATGCTGTGAATATGCAGGTGTCTAATGATATTGTATTCCCTGCTGGGGCTGATAAATTTCTCTTACCCTTACAGGTAAAAGGGGGTCAGAAGTTAAAAACTTCTGAAGTACTAATTTGCATCTCCCAGAGAATGCAAAATATGGGTATAACAATGACCCATACTCCTATGGTAAATATTGGAACTATTGCAATAGATGTTATTATGCATAACATGACCCCACAGGAGATCACCTTATCCAAGGGAACTACCATAGCATATGCTCTGGAATCCAGTTATTATACTTTCGGATTCCAGAATAATGTAATCGGGCTAATACCTGAAAGCTACTTAACTGAAGAGCAGTTAATAGAACAATCCTTTGCACCCATGCCAGAAGGATTATTCACACTTCAGTCTATTTATCCTTTTAGCTCAGGGGAAGGCATCTGTAAAATTGAAAAAAAGCCTCCCTGGTATTTGATCAACCAATCATAGAGCAAGAATACCCCAATACTCAGAATGCAGGGGTTAATGTAAATTATAATCAAGGGGACCTCACATCTAGGCTTGAAGAAGCCTATGAGATAGGACAGCCTGAAATTTTTCCTGGATTTTAGCAAATAGTCAAAGAGCAAATCTCCTAAGCTAATGGCTGTTCAAGTGATGATGAATGCCAACAGCTGCAAGAACTCCTGATGGAATGCTAGGACATTTTTGCTAGGGATTCTTATGACTGTGGGACTACAGACCTACACATTGCAATAATCCAAATAGATCCCAATGCACCTCCTGTATTGTTTAAGCAATACAGACTCCCTTTAGCCTCATATGGTTCTCTTGCAGAAATCATAAAGAACTTGGAAGAAAGGGGTATCATCATAAGGTGCATAGCTCTTATAATAATCCTATTCCAGGTATTCTTAAAGGGACAGTTCACCCCAACATTTTCTCCCCTTAAAATTGTTCACAATGATTCATTTTACCGGCTGGAGTGTTTTAAATTGTTTACAAGTAGCTCCTTTACCCCTATTTTGGCATTTGAAATAGCTGATTTAGCCTATGGTATCCCAACCTATACTGAAAGTTTCTATACTGGAGTATATTATATTGACTAGCCTAAGTAAACACAGCCAGCAGAAGAGATTACACTCTCAGTGGGGGGGGCATGATAGTTAAGTAATAAAATTATAATTTTCCATTGTTCTCTCTAAGTATTGAGCTTTGGTTTTCTAGACAAATAGACAAGGAAGCAAGTCTGTGTACATAAAAGTGATAACATAATGAGATCTGATATTACCTGAAGCTCAACAGATTGTAATAGGCTGTGGTTTAAAAGCACAAAACCAGCTACTTCATATACACAAATAAAGCAAAAAATTCAATTTCTCATAAATGTTATACTCTGCAGATGGTATAACAAGCCATTGAAAATACATTCATATAAAAACAATTTACAGTGTACTGTCCCTTTAAGCCAAATAGACAATGGTGCATACCTCTTATAACAATCCTATTCTAGGTGTTCTTAAGCCCAATGGACAATGGCATTTGTGTGCTGACTTAAGACAGCTAAACAAACGAGTGTACATGTCTGGCTGGCCTGTGCCATATATTGACCAGTGCCTAGCGCAGATGGAGAGATCCAAAATATTCACTGCCATTGATTGCGCACAGGGATATTTGACCATAAAGGTACATGATGAAGACCAGTATAAACTCGCATTCTTCTTCCAAAAGGTTCAATATGCATTCACTCAGCTCCCGTGTAGATACATAAATTCAGGACATGAATTTGCAGTATGGGGCGTTATCCTGTGTTGATAATGTGTTAATCAAAAGCACAGACTTTGAAAAACACATCAAAGAACATAAACATGTCCTCAGCCAACTTAAAAGGGCAGGTGTCAAATTATCCCTAAAAGCTCAGTGGTGCCGCACTCGTGCCAACTTCTTTGGACATGAAGTTACTGAAGGGTTAAATCCTCAGAAGAAAAAGGTTGAAGCCATAATAAATTCTAAGAACATCACTAACTTAAAGGAATTAAGATCATTCCAGGGTATGATAAATTATTCTCGGAAATGTATTGATAATTATGCAGAATTAGTTAAACCACTGCTACATATTCTAAAGAAGGATGTAGTATGGCACTGGAGTGAGTCTCAAGAGACAGCCATAAGAGAGCTGAAGAGAAAGCTCACTCAAGCACCTTGCTTAGCTTACCCTGAAGGTAGTAAACCTTTCTACCTAGAGACAGGTTACACAGATGTAAGCATGAGTGCTGTTTTATACCAAAAACATGATAATTTAAGCAAAGTCATTGCTTATGCGAGCAAACCTTTATTCCCAGTAAAAATAAAATTTAGTGATTGCGAAAAAGCCCTCTTATCTACTGTATGGGCTCTACAAAACTTCCACAGCTATATACAGGGTGAGAAAATTATTGTAGAAATGGCCCACAAGCCTTTGCTATATTTGAAAAGTGAGAAAATAAGAGATGGGAACCTGTCCAATAGCCGCATAACAGCTTGGACTCATTCCTTACAAGACAGGCCTTTAGAAATTCTCTGTAAGCAAAACAAAAAAAATCCAGTCACACAGGGGCTTGCTGAGCTCCCTGACTGTACTGCTAAAGATCATGGGGAATATTTAATAGAAGATGATTTCCTGGAGTAACAATTGCTTTCCCCATATAAAATAAACAATGAGGACCATTGTCAAACATTACCTTGAGTATATGTTGATGGTTGTTCTTACAATACCACTATTGATAATAAATGCAGATTAGTTGCTGGCATTGGTATAGCTTGGGCAAATGGATTCCCAAATATTTCTGGAGGATTCAACATTGGACCAAGATCCAGTCAAGTTGCAGAACTAACTGCTATTCTAAAAACCATTGAGATGGCTATTGAACAAGTAATTCATGAATTTGTGATCATTACTGACTCAAATTATGTTCATTACAGTTTTGTTGAATACCTTTCAATTTGGAAAATAAATGGCATGCAGAAAACTAATAACAAGCCAGTCAAACATGGCAAGTTGTTCTGCAAGATTAATAAATTAGTGGTTTCCAATGGGTTAACCATACACTGGAAAAAGACCAAGGGTCATTCCAGAATTTAAGGTCCTGATAAGGCAGGCAATTATCTTGCATATTCATTAGCCAAACAAGGAGCCATAACTGGAGAGCTCCTCAATATTGACCACTTAATGGGTGCAATTCATGTAGAAGCTATTACTAGAAACCAGACTAAACAACAAAATGAGCCTAACTTGGTACAATGGAGTCAGGATTCTCCTAGTGAGGACCTGATCACTAGTCAAAAAGAAGACCCCATTATAGGTATTTTCTATAAACATATAGATAATGTCAGGGTATATGTGAAGAACAGGAAGTGGACTACAGATGTACCACATGAATTGATGTTTCATTTTGGTTAATATAAAATTTGACATAAATTGTCTGGGCTATAGCCATAACAGACCAACCCCCTTTTTCCTGATTAACAGAACACCTGAGAACAAAGGATTGCTTTCAAAGATTTCCTGCCTACGGTGTGAAGCTAAAGTTCCTATTAGATTGCCACTGACCCCTTCCTCTTGCTCTGAAACATTTGGTCATTTGTTCAGGCAATTTATTCCAAGAGATGGTCATCTATATGGCTGTGTATTGCATATCTTAGCTCAGACACAAGATGCCTTCCTCCTGATTAATATGCCAACAGACATGATGTCTGAGAATTTCTTTTGAAGCTTAAACAGATTCAGAAAATCAGTTTTTAGCTGAAGAAATGACTCATATCACCTAGGTGTGAATTGTCCCCTGCAGAGTCTCCCATATGCAGCTCCCAGACAAATTGGCATTTCAAGTCTATGTATGACATGGGAAAAATAAATATTACAAAGGAATTGTGCCTAAATCTTCATAATAATTTAAAATACACAGATCATATTAGGATATATATATATATATATATATATATATATATATATATATATATATATATATTGATCTGAAACTGATACTATATTGGATAAATGCCTGCTGTATTGAATAATATCTGCATTAATAGATGTATAAATGTTTGACATTTTTAACAACATTATTAATTTCATTTCAGACCAACATCTGGTTTTTCATGCACTCAAAAAATATTAGAAATGGGAAATATGCTGTATTTATTTAAGATCCAATACAATACCAGGATGTTGAATGCTATGATTCTGGGGAGAGCAAATGATTGACAGTGTAATTGCTTATTGGTATGATCGCTAGAAACATGCTTGTATTTGGTATTGGAATAGTCAGAAAAATGACATTATATTATCCCATCTATAATTAAAATTGTAAATGATTAATACAAGAAATTATATGATAGTCATTTAAATAATCACTTTATAAGGATGTATTAAACTGTGGAAATAATTGATGCATTTGCAGTTGTCTACTGCCCCCTAGGGGATTTAGACTGGTATGACAGCCAAATAAATTAACTATTGGAACACATGCAGAGCCAGATGAGCCAATCAGGGAGGCGTCTCCCAAATAACCAATGAGAGGGACAAGCTCCGGGGGCCAATGGAAAGACAGCTCCGTTAAGGGCCTATCGAATTCAGATCACCAATATTTAGAATAAGAAAAGGAGAGGGATATCACATGATATAACCTCATGCAAGGAGAGAGAGAAAAAAATGTATTTTTGCCTGCTAACTTTTGACTGAAAATGGGGCTGCCTAAGCAAAACCTGGGACTAATTTCTTGATCTGATTGCAATACCTTTCTTCATATGAGGTGACCTGAATCTACTTGGAAAAGCTGGAACACATTTAATTTGGTTCATGTTGGTGATGTATGACTCTTCTATATTTTAAATATTTTAAAGCAAATACATTCATTGCTGCTACAGTCTAATTACAGTTAGTACATTTAAAAGGGCACTTTGCATTTTAGACTCATATTCACAGTCCTGTGTAGTTTAAAGCTAGTCTTTTGTATGCTAAGTAATTTATTTCAGCTCAGATAAATTGGCATATAATTTGGTTGTTTGCATTAATAATATATATAATTCCTGATGTATATAATTGGAGTTATATAGGATCAATTGTGTCTAAGTAGCTTAATTGTACTGGTCTGAAAGTTAGTGGCCCATACTTTGGTATTTCATTGTGGTGATGTAATGCAATTCAATTGTGAATAAGGTTAATTCTAAAGATACATTTGGTTTGCTTTGTAAAGAATATTGTAACAACATAAGTGTGTATCATTTGATTCATAATCTGATTTCTATAAATATAATTCAATGTGCTTATAACTTTAACTAATATAAAGAATTTAGGAATTTATATTCATTTTAATTGTTTTGTATATGCATTTTATTGGGGGTTTGTTTTAAAGAATAATTATTAAATATATTGTTTTATAACCCGGCCATATACTGACAATAATCCTGAAAACAACCCCATCTCAAAAGATGACTGTATTGATAAGGAAGTAATTAGGGGTTTCATGCTTCAACACTCCCATGATGCTCACATCTGGCCATCATGGTGCCAAATTAACATATGAGATGAGATATTACATGACTATGCCTTTTGGCCGCATATGTTGAAGGATGTTCAAACCTACTGTCAAGGTTGTTTAATATGTCCACAGTTCCAACCCACTGCGTCAACGCATAGAACGCCATTGCAGAAAAGGGGGATGGTAATGCCATGGTCAGATATATAAATTGATTTCATTGGTCCAGTAACTAGGTCATCTAGAGGTAATAGATACATGTTAACAGTAACATGTCTGTTCACTAAATGGGTAGAGTACATCAGTGCACCTAAAAATAGTGCTTAAAAATGTGCAGCATTGCTCATCAACTACGTATTTTCCAGATTTGGTCTGCCCCAGAGAATCGAATCCGATCGGGGGACGCACTTCACTAGCTAAGTAATGACAAAAATTTGAAAAATATTAGGGGTTAAAAGAAAGCACCATATAGCATATAGAGCTGGCTCTAGTGGTGGTATAGAATGTTACAACCAATCCATTGTGAAAATCCTCAAAAAGTTTGTGAATGAAACAGGTAAGGACTGGGTTGTAAGTTTCCTGTAGTCCTAATGGCATTAAGAGCAACACCAAGTAGTGCTACTATAATGTCTCCTTTTCAATTGATGACTGGTAGAAGAATGGTTCTACCTCAACATTTACTGTACCGTACATCAGACCAGAACTTAATAAATGCTGCTACTAACCATCAATATGTGGAAATTTTAAGAAAGCATCTGCAATATGCTTTTGCATTTGCTCAAAAGACCTCAAGACTTCCAAAAAGGAAAATGAAATCAATGGTAAAGTTTATCTTTATAACTTTGGAAGAGATCAAATCAAGGAGAGAAAATGTCTTCCCTCATGGAAAGGTCCTTTTGTCATTACTATAAAAAATATCTCCAGTTGCCTATAAAATTAGGGTCCCTAAAAATGATACTTTTATGTATAAATGGGTCCATATTAATCAGTTGCGTGTGTACCATCCTAAGTCACTTCTTCAAGTCATAGTGGGAGAATGACTAACCATATCCCCAAACACACTAATGAAGTGTTGTGGTTTAATAGATGAATAAGATGTCTAGCTAAAACACATAAATATGAGGATTAAAAATAAATAAAAATAACAGACTTTCTTCGTAGCAAGACTGTCTATGATGCATACTGTCAGTACACTTGCCAATTACCACTGGATTTAAGTCAATTCCAATGCATGTGTCCTACATATATTAAAATTGAAAGGGGGATTTATGTCAGGGCATTGCTAAGTGGCATTGGATAAACTACATATGTATCACATAATATAATTTAATTTTAGCTAATATCTACTTTGAGCATTTGTAAATGACTGAGAAGGGTGACACAGACCATCCCCCTCACTGCTTAAGAATTCAAAAGAGAACATTTATCTCAAATTGCAAGAGTTAAGGTCACTTCAAAGAAACTTTTGATCACTGCCTGGAATTGTGTAATAAGATTTCCTATTAGATCAGGGCCCGGAAGTCTGCAGTTTGAGATACATTTTCAGGATGGCCAGAAAATGTAACTTTCTATTATCTAGGTGTTAATTGTTTCATACTGAGTTAAATATACAAAACCATAGATGCTTCAAATGCCCTGGGTATTATATGGGGAAGTTAAAAGTTCATATAAAATGTTAAAGTCTAAAATACATTTTTAGATAACTTTCAGATATTTAATTTGTACCTAAGTATGGTATAAATGTAAATAAATTAGTCTAAGAGATTGTCTATGTTTATATAATATATTAAATATGAAGTGAAGTGAATATTATCTGTATTGAATTTAAAATGTTTGACCGTATTTCAAAATGAACAGCATTTGCTTTATTCCAGAATCTAATCCCAGTGAGGTTTGGAAATGAATACATCTTCAATAAGTTGTCCAATGAATTATATCATATTTGTGTTTTCGTGCATTCAAAATAACATTATCAAGTGATTTACTAAATATGGAGTATACTTATATTAAAGGAAATGAGAATCCAATAAATATATCTGTATAATTAGTTACTACAGAGTTCACTTCAAATTACATATATGATATAAGATGGTGACTGGGAAATGCAATATATACCAGTATATTAAATTAACTGATATAGTAATTAATATCATACTGAAAGTATTAAATTAAAATCCTTTTAAGTCCCCTCATAAAAATGTGACTTTGAAATACATCTCTTAAAATATTAATTAGAATTGTATTGAGACACACACTGAATATATGTGTATTATATGTAAGCAGATATGCAATTAGAAATATGTCTAATACTAAATCAATATACTCATGTTTGGTATTGAAATAAACATGCTCAGCCAAGCTAAATAATACCATATCAAATTGACCAAATAGCTTATTGAGCTATAAAATATGAGTGTACTAAATAGACATTTGTTAAAAATATATACCCTGTAATTGAGAAACAGAATATTTTAAATATGAAATTAAACTACACTCCTCCTGTTGCCCTCCGGTGTCCGATATGGGAATTACAGCCAGATAAATTAAATTTATGGAAATTGAAAAGCATTACCAGTTACCTATGAGAGGTGAGCTCCGGCTCAAAGGGCATAACCAGATCATATTGGAATGATTAGAGAATGAAGGAGTGGCTTATGACTGATATAGGCTTTCACTCTATGCAAAAGAGGACAGTCTCACTTTGTAAGAGAGAGATACACACATTTTGGGCCTATGCGTTCTCTGACTCCTGTCTGGAACACTCTCTGTGGACAAGAGAGATACTCTGTGACCTGTACCCTTGCAAAATAAGTGGAATATTTCTTCACATATGACCAATAGAATATCTGGAAGCTGAAACTCTCAATTTGGTTACCTAGTAATGTATGTGTGTTTAATTTCTTTTATATATTAAATAGGCCTTAGCAAAGAAATTCGTTATAGCATAGTATAGCTGCAGCTGTGAATTAAAAGGTATCATATTCTTATATTTAATATTAATTAGACCAGGGTAGTAAGTGTACTAGTGTTAAATATTATTATAAAGAAAAGATTTATGTTTTTTAATGTCATAAGTTATTTGTAGTTATTGTGATATATTTTAGAATTTGTTTTATTGTGGCTAAATACAACGTTATCTCATGCTAGCTTAACTTATCTGCTACTTCAACAAGTACCTAACGTATGCCCTGCTTCAACAAGTACCTAACTTATCTCCTGTATCAACAAGTACCTAACGTATGCCCTGCTTCAAGAAGTACCTAACTTACGCCCTGCATTAACAACTACCTAACTTATGTCCTGCTTCAACAAGTACCTAACTTATGTCCTGCATCAACATGTACATAACTTATGCCCTGCATCAACAAGTACCTAACTTATGCTCTGCATCAACAAGTACCTAACTTATGCCCTGCTTCAACAAGTACCTAACGTATGCCCTGCTTCAACAAGTACCTAGCTTACGCCCTGCATTAACAACTACCTAACTTATGTCCTGCTTCAACAAGTACCTAACTTATGTCCTGCATCAACATGTACCTAACTTATGACCTGCATCAACATGTACCTAACTTATGCCCTGCGTCAACAAGTACCTAACTTATGCCCTGCTTCAACAAGTACCTAACGTATGCCCTGCTTCAACAAGTACCTAACTTATGCCCTACATCACTTATCTCAAACTCTGAGTATTCTCTGGGAAACATACATTAAAATACTGCACTTCCTCTTACAGCACCGACCTATCTATTTATCAAATTACAAATGATGACACAATATGCTCACAATCATAACTTCTGGGAAAAGGGCTAACATGGGCTACAAATTGGTTCACTTATAGACAAGTGCACAATTACCTCACACAACATAAATTGTCAACCTATAATATGATCCGCCCCTTAAAGGGACATTATACACTAGATTTTTCTTTGCATAAATGTTTTGTAGATGATCCATTTATATAGCCTATACAGCTTTTTTTTTTTTTTAAAGTATAGTTTTGCTTATTTTAAAATAACATTGCACTGATTTTCAGACTCCTAACCAAGCCCCAAAGTTTTAGGAGAATACTTTTGTATACCTACTCCAGCTTGCTCCTGTTTGTGTAAATAGTATTTTCATATGCAGAGGAAGGGGGAGGGGTGTCTGCTTTTTTGTAATAGAACCACATTCAGTGGGTGTTCCAGCTAACCTTTTTAACAGCGCTCAACTGGGAGCTTCTAAGTAAGTTTTTAAACGGGTTTATGTTGGATTTTTATATCAGTATCTGTGCATATTATTCTTTATAGCAGTGTCTATTACATGCAGTTAAATGAACATTGGTGTATACTGTCCCTTTAATCAACCTAGAGAAACTATACATCCTCACTTCTCCTGTTTATCACCCTCTCTATATATTATACAAGATCATAAACAGACTCCCCTATAATTTTTGCCCCACTCTATCAAGCCCTTAAAGGGACACTGAACACAATTTTTTTCTTTCGTGATTCAGATAGAGCATCAATTTTTCTTCATTCTCTTGGTATCAAGAATGTAAGTTTAGATGCTGTCCCATTTTTGGTGAACAACCTGGGTTGCCCTTGCTGATTGGTGGATAAATTCATCCACCAATAAAAAAGTGCTGTCCAGAGTTCTAAACCAAAAAAAGCTTAAATGCCTTCTTTTTCAAATAAAGATAGCAAGAGAACTAAGAAAAATTGATAATAGGAGTAAATTAGAAAGTTGCTTAAAATTGCTGTTCTATCTGAATCACGAAAGAAAACATTTGGGTTCAGTGTCCCTTTAACATATTCTCTAACACTCACTCCTCCTCCACCTCAGCATCAATGATAGACATAATTTACAAAGACCTTCACAGTTGGTACTTCCAAGTGAACTATATAGATTATACCCTAAAACCAGTAATCGATGCAGTAGATGTGGACATAAGGACAGTGGCAGGTGACTTATGATATTGGTAAGAAATAATAAAAGAGGTACAGGGAGTTTTTGAAATTTCATTTTCAGCTGACCCCCGGATATGGATCTTAAATAAAAGCCCTTAACTCCCCAATAAAAGTCATCGTAAACTCTTTCAAATTATGAAAAATAGTAGCAAATTCCTTATTGCCAAAAAATTTAAATTAAAGACACTCCAACAATAGGAGGAACAAGGTATAAGAATATGTTGAGTTAGAGGAATACAACTATCAAAAACTTGGGAACTTAGAAATCTATATTGAGTTCCAACAAACATGGGAACAATATTTAAATAACAAAATTTAAATAATACCATATCCTTCAATGACCAAACGAGAACATGGTATTCCTTTTTGAAGATTCCCCTAATTACCCGTTAACCACAGTAAAAATTGTAAGATAAAACCTAGAAATAGTTCAACTATAACTAACCAGAGTATGAGTGGAGACACATTTTTTTTTTGTTTTGCATTATTTAATTTTCTTCTACCAATTACTTCTTGATGATTAATCTTGTTATTGTAATGGTCTTTATTTAAAATTATGAATCTTTTCATATACATTATAACTGTGTTTGTACGTATATTGTTGTTTTGTACCACAAACTATTTGCAATAAAACTGGATTTTAAACAAAAATTGAACTTTCCAACATTGATTTATTATTCTTATGTTGAGGCCTAAAAATAAGTTATATTTATATCAATCAGCCAACCAGTGAATCAATAAAAACCAGCATGATCACAAATTGAATCTCTATTAAACATCATCAAAGAAGAGGAGACAGGTAACAATTCCTATAATGGGTGTAACTGACAACTGATTTGTTATCTTACAAGGGCATACAATGGCATCCATCAATCAGAAATAAATATGAACTTCCCTGTTTAATTAGAAATGAAGAACAAAACTCCTTTAAATGTCTCATCTCACAAGCACTTGGAAGTCAAAGATGGTGGCAACTGGGGCAGTCTAGAGCTCCATAATGCAAGAACTCAATAATTGTGCTAAAGTTATTTATTTTTCCACTACTGCTTGGGCAGAACTATGTATTTAACTCCTAAATATGGGATAAACACATAATTAAAGTTTGTTCTGGACTGGCAATGCACTACTTGTCCTGAACCGAACATGGCTGCTGAGCCAATCTGGGAAAGCATATGTGTGTAGCTGCCAGTCACAAGCCATGCCCAGCTAAGGATCAAAAGTGCATTCTCTAATCAGAGCTGACTTTAATTATATGTTTAACCCCTTTGTGTTGTTCAAGCCATCATTCAAAAATAAAATGCTCCCTCACATTAGAATGTTTTATTATTGATACTGTAAGTTTCATTAGTAACATATAGACTGTGCATGATCCAGTGAGAGAAAGTAATTAAATGGCTTAAGGGGAATGTAGCTTAGAAGCCACTAATGTAAATGCCAAAAATGATTTTGAAGAACACATCAAGAGTGGACTGTTGTGTGGTTGTCTAAAGGATTGGTATGGCTTTAAATCTGAAATCCCTGGAAAAATCAATGCAAAAATATCTGTGCAGAAATTCTGATGTATAGAAAAGGGGGTTCAGTAAAAGAAATTTTCTGGATAGTCGCATGCCGTCAACCACAGATTTAAAAGAAAAATTAAAGGGACAACTGGTTCAAAAATATCATGTTATCCAAATGAAGTAGAAGTATTTATGTGATGCTAATTGGCTTATAGGTATTTCCTACCAATGTTCAGCAAGAATTAGCAGTACCTATCAGCCAATGAGCATTTAAGGGAAGTACCTATCAGCTATTGAGAATTAGTACGAAGTACCTCTCAACCAATCAGCATTCATTAGAAGTAATCAAGTAAAACAGATGCTTTACTTTTCATTTTAGTTTTATTCTTTTACTCAACTGTGATATCTGAATAATTATAAACCAGTGAAATGTCTAGATCTAATTACATCGATAAAATGTTTAATCTAATTTAACTTGAATTACAGAAACTAAAGGGTTCAAAATGTTTTGCACAATATGATAATAGGACTTAAAGGGACAGTAAAGTCAAAAGTAAACTTAAAAGCATTGGACAGAACATCCAATTTTAAACAACTTCCCATATTACTTCTATTATCAAATTTGCTTAGTTCTCTAGGTATTAATTGTTAAAGAGTAATTCTAGGTAAGCTCAGTAGCGTGCATGTGTCATTAGCCATGTGGCAGCAATGTTTGCAACAATGTTTATAGCAGTGTTTAAACATAGTTACAAGCTCTGCTCCCATAGAATGTCTGTAGTTTTTGTATGTATAACATTGGTATAAACATTGTTGCAAACATTACTACCACATGGCTAATGACACATGCACACTACTGAGCTAACCTAGAATTTCTCTTTAAAAATTAATACCTAGAGAACTAAACAAAATTGATAATAGAAGTAATTTGGAAAGTTGTCTAAAATTGAATGTTCTGTCCAATTCATTTAAGATTACTTTTGACTTTACTTTCCCTTTAATATATGTGAGTCAAAAAGAGAAGTGTTTGATATTCTTGCTAACCCTTTGGATGCCAAGGAGAGCTGCAACTCATTGCTTAGTTATAAACCCCAACCCAAATATTATACCTAGCCTTAGCCATATCCTTAACCAAGTCTTTGTCTGCACTATGCTGTAGATCAGTGCTTTCCACACTGTGTGTCATGACACATTAGTGTGTCTGTGGCAGTGTGTAGGTGTGTCCCTGCTTCAGCACAAATTTTTTTTAATTTAAATTTTTTTTAACATTTTTTTTTCGGTTTCCAACTCTAAGCCTGCCTGCTACGCATATCATGTGGTTGACACGTGATTGATACCTAGTGGGTCATAGATCATCTTAACCTATTGGTGCAGCTCAGTGGGAACTGAAACTATTTCCTATTGTCAGCTTAGGTGGCACATTGGCTCTTGACTGCACGTGTAGTCTCCTCAATCGGCTCGTGACTACATGTGTGTTTGCAGCACGGGAAGTAGTCAGTCGGACTAGGATGGAAGCTTGAACGCTGAGCTGAAGTCAGAAGTCAAAGTGTTTTGCTGCTCTTGCTCTTAATATATGGATAGGAAATGGAAGCTTAAAAATGCTTGATGATGAAATGCATGATCCCACTCCTTACTTCTAATGTTTAGCTAATTGCCATGTGATGTTCAATCCTTATCAATACTTGCTATTATTCTAAAATGTATAGCTGTCTTATGCCATAGTTTTAACCTCCTCCAAATTTTATTGTCTGTTTACTTAACATCTCACCCTGATCTGATCAGAATCTAACTTTCCAATTGGCCTTTCCAATTGTCTTTGATTAGCAATCAACTAAATTTAGTGGACTCAGCTGACTGCCCTGCCTGTATATATTCCACACTAGTTTGGGAGGTGCATTTCACAGGGGGGTGCATTGCCTGGGCAGTGTACATTTTGACAATAGCATATGTTCACATTTCGAAAGTGAACATTTTATAAGTGAGGCACTAATTTAAGAATTATACAAGAATTAAGTGAACATTTTAAAAGTGAGGCACTAATTTAAGAATTATACAAGAATTAAGTGAACATTTTATAAGTGAGGCACTAATTTAAGAATTATACAAGAATTGAACAAGGATTGGGCAAGGGGCAAGACACAAGGCAAGTACTCTTGTAATACTGTGTTTTATGTATCTCATTGTATCCTTTTGCAAGTGCTGCTGTAACACTGTGTCTTATGTGTTTACTTGGTTCCCACTTTCATAATAATGTTCAATATCTTCATACTCCTTTTTGCTACTTCTTGTCTCTATAACAAACTACATTATTCATTTACTCCTTCTCCCTCTCCACCTGCACTGTTCATTAGCCCATCTCTCTTATACTCACCTTACTTTTGTACTCATGAACTTTACCTATTCCTAAACACTCTCGCTCCCCCCTGCACTTCAGCCCAAAAACAGTCTCACTACTGCAAATCTGCTTCTCATCTCATGTCACACTCCATCTTGCTCATACTAGCTGCTGGCGACATCTCCCCTAATCCTGGTCCCTCACAACCTCCTAGCCTTTCACATCCCTGTGTGCCTTTCAATAGACTTCATAAACAAAACTCTGGTAACCTTAACCGCATTCCTCTTACATCTAAAACCACCTCCCCTTCACTTGTGCACTCTGGAACTCTTGCTCTGTTTGCAACAAGCTCACTTCTATCCATGATCTCTTTATCTCCCACTCTCTTAACCTTCTGGCTCTTACAGAAACCTGGCTCTCTGTTTCAGACACAGCATCCACTGCTGCACTGTCGCATGGGGGTCTCCATCAGCCACACTCCTAGCTCTGGCAATAGACAAGGAGGTGGTGTTGGTACTATACTTTCATCTCATTACACCTTTCAACAAATACAGCCCTTCTCTTCACTCACATTTTCTTCATTTGAAGCACACATGATTCGGTTATTCTCTCCCCTGGCTCCCCAACTCAATTTTTAGATCACTTTGATGCCTGGCTTCCTTATTTCCTTTCCTCAGACACCCCTTCCCTCATTCTTGGTGACTTCAACATCCCTCTTGACAATCCCACTGCCTCCTCTGCAAAACAACTTCTTCAACTCACTTCCTCTTTCGGCCTGTCACAATGGACTGACTCTCCCACTCACAAAGATGGTCACTCCCTTGATCTGATTTTCAGTTATCGATGCACTATCTCAAATTTAACAAACTCCCCTTTTCCTCTCTCTGACCATCATCTTCTAACTTGCAACATCACTTCCCTACCTACAACTCCCCCTCCCTCTACCCCTCACACCAAACTTCACAGAAGCACTAAGTCATTAGATCTGCAACAGCTCGCTAGCTCTCTCAAACCTCTCCTCTCATCCATCACCTCCTTTTCCTGGCCTGACCAATCTATCTGCCAGTAGAACTCCACCCTTACATCGGTTATTGACAATCGGACCCCTCCAACCATAGCTCTGAAACCACACTCTCATCCTCAGCCCTTGCATACTCCTCTGACACGGTACCTACGCAGATTTTCCCGTACTGCTGAGTGACACTGGAGGAAATCTCGGAGTTCAGCTGACTTTCTTCACTGCAAGTTCATCGTAAACTCCTACTATTCTGCCGTTAATCTCTAAAAGCAACAATACTTCTCTAATTTCATCTCTACTCATTCCTCTAACCCAAAACGTCTGTTCTCCCCGTTCAATACTCTTCTCCACCCACCCCCACCTCCTAATACAACCTCTCTCTCAGCTCAAGATTTTGCCAGCCACTTCAATAACAAAATTGACTCCATCAGAAGTGAAATCAGCTCTCAACATACTACCAATCTCCCACCCCCTCAAAAGCTCACAATCACCCAAAACCCAAATATCCAAAAATGCAGCTCTTTTGCCCCTGTTAACGAGGATGAAGTTTCTGCCCTTATATTGTCCTCCCACCTCACTACCTGTCCCCTCGACCCCATCCCCTCACAGCTACTCCCCTCCCTCTCTTCTACCCTCACCCCCATATTCACACACATTTCAACCTCTCCCTCAGCACTGGTATATTTCCCTCATCTCTAAAACATGCACTGGTCACACCTATCCTCAAAAAACCATCCCTCGATCCAACCTCCCCATCCAACTACCGCCCTATTTCCCTACTCCCTCTTGCATCAAAGCTCCTCGAAAAAGCTAGTATACGCACGTCTATCCCATTTCCTTACACTAAACTCTCTTCTTGACCCACTGCAATCTGGATTTCATCCCCATCACTCTACAGAGACAACAATTGTCAAGATTACCAACGACCTACTGACAGCAAAATCCAAAGGCCACTTCTCTCTGCTTATCCTCCTTGACCTGTCTGCAGCCTTTGACACTGTTGACCACCCTCTTCTGCTCCAAACCATCCAATCCTTCAGCATCTGCGACACAGCTCTCTCGTGGTTCTCTTCCTATCTGACTAACCGTACATTTAGTGTAGCCTTCTCCGGATCATCCTCACATTTCCTTACACAAGATACAACTAAGATTTTAATCCACTCTCTCATCCTTTCCCGCCTCAACTACTGCAACTCCGTCCTCTCTGGTCTACCTAGCTGCCACATAGCTCCTCTACAATCCATTATGAATGCCTCTGCCAGACTCACCTTCCTTACTCGTCGCTCTTCATCTGCTGCACCTCTCTGCCAATACCTTCACTGGTTTCCTCTTGCCTCTAGGATTAAATCCTCACTCTGATATACAAAGCTCTCAACTGCACTGCTCCCCCCTACATTTCAGAACTTGTTTCTAGATACTCCCCCGCCCATCCCCTTCGATCAGCTCAGGATCTCCTCCTCTCCTCCTCTCTTGTTACTTCCTCACATTCCCATTTACAGGACTTCTCCAGACTGGCCCCCATCTTGTGGAACTCCCTGCCTTGCTCCACAAGACTCTCCCCTAGTTTTAACAGCTTCAAGCGCTCCCTAAAAACTCTACTATTCAGGGATGCTTACAACCAACACTAACCTGTCCTAACTCCATTGCTTTCCCCTTGAACCCCTTAGAATGTAAGCCTATGAGCCCAGCTGTTTGCAGATCGCCTTCAGAAGAGCCGACTACAACAGTGAAACTCTCGGCAGGGCCCTCTACCCACTTAATCCCTACAAAAGCTATCCTGTATACCGACCATGTTTACAGCGCTGCGGAATCTGTTGGCGCTCTACAAATACTTGATAATAATAATAATAATAATGCCATCAAGGCATCAACCTCATACATCCCGTTAAAATAGTAAGTAGTTATTGGTGTTATTAAACTTTTTTTAATTCTTGCACATACATACCGTTACTTGTAAATACATTTCATTATTATATAATTTATGTATGTGTCCGTATCTCTTAAAACAAGTTAGTTTAACCTCCTGTTTGCTAGTACAACTGAATTACTATGCCGCAAAATGATGTAGGTCTAAAAAGTTTGTCACCAACATGAAAAGTTTGGAAAGCTCTACTATAGAGAGTTACATTTCACACCAAAAAGAACAAAGCTAATTAGATAATAGAAGTAAATTGGAAAGTTGTTTTTAAAATCACATGCTCTATCTTAATGGTGCAAAAACAATTTTGACTTTAAAGCTGTAGGTGGCCATATTACATTTGCAATATCTTGTGTGGCTACCCAGCCATAAGATGTATGCCCTAATGCTGGCCCTAATATTGCCAACAGGAACACTTGTATTGCTGATACAGTCAGGATTTGCAGGTGGATACCACTTGTAAACTTACTAGCATATCTCAAAAACTCATCTTCAGGCATCCTCTTGTTTAGAGGGACATAAAGCCATTACTAAGTTGGGGCTGCAATGCAATGCTTTTAAAATGAGGTTGTTTTACTTTTTTTTTTTTTAATAAAAAACATTAGACTGGCACTCCTAAAACACCCTCCAAGTACTGATCAGAGAGCATATTTAGTCACTGATACACTGATGTGCCCCTCCAATGGGTCAGACATAGGTAATGTTGTTGCATTCTCTGCAGTTAGCGCACTCTTTTTTACACTTGAGTTTCATTGTATGAAATAATAATAGTATGCTTATTGACTGTTCAGCTCCTTTAACTGAAGAACAGACTGCTAAGGTATTTCAATTGTACGCAAGCTAAACTCCTGCTCTATTAATACATTGGCTCTACAAAAGGTATCAGTCTACCACAAAGTCTACTTACATAAAAGAAATCTGTGTTTCGTTTTTGGGGGATAAGGAAGATATTGTAGATGGGATTGAAATGATATGAGGAAGCTGTACCCACACTTATTCCTAGCTGAGAGTATTAAATGAATGAGTTGATCTCTCTCGGCAGAGCTCACACAACCCAAGGATTAGCCTGAGGCGCTGGAGTTGGCAGCTATAATTGGATTGGGAAGGCTCATAGCTTTGCTTTGCCTCAAGCACTCTGTCCAAGCACAAGGGTCAGTAAGATCATAAAGCAAAGCTGTGCATATATATAGGGCAGACTCGGATTTCATGCACAGAGATTGTGCTTTATTTTTATGTATCAAGGGAGGTATAGAATGTATTCTGTATTTGTAGGGAATAATGTGTAATATGTATTCGTGAGGGGTTAGATACATTTGATGTTGGTTTGTTGCCCTGAAAATTTACATGGATATAAAAATATTAATGAATAAGATAATAATGAGCTAGATCTCATGATGAGCACATGGGTATTTTGGGCTGATTCTTAATAATACAGCACAGAACTACATGAAGAACTTCATTATTTGTGCACCATCAGCTTAGCGCATTGTTTCTCAACCGCAGTACTTAAGTACCCCCAAATGGCCAGGTTTTCATTGTAGCTGAACTAGAGCACAGGTGAAATAATCAGCTGCATCAGTAACCATGGTAACTAACCTGCTTTCACCCATCAATAGTTCAGCTATGATAAAAACACTGGCTTAGCGCACCATTGACTTAGTGCTTGAGCGATATCCAACACAAATTTAACTACGGCCCCCATAGAAGTCTTTTATATGAGGGATGTAGTGCACCTGTGGCATCTGACATGCATATGTTAGCGCCCCCTAGACTTTTCAACAATGGATACCAAGAGAACAGAGTACATTTGAAAATAGAAGTTAAATGAAAGGTTTCTTAAAATGACACGCTCTATCTGAATCATGCAAGTTTAATTTTGTCTTTCCTATCCCTTTAATTAACTATATTTTGATAACAGAAGCAAACAGAATAATCTCTTAAAATGAAATGTTCTATTTGAACCATGACAGTTTTTTTTTTTTTACTTTTATATCCCTTTAAAAAAGCTGAATGTGTCCCTTTAAAGAAATAAGATCTATGTTTAACACATTAATCAGTACAATAATATGATAGGAGTATATTTAGTATTACCACATCTGTGCCTCTCTTAATCAAACTGAAAGAGTACACTGGTTTAAAAGGGGTTAAGCTGAAAAACGAGTCCCATTTTTACCACCCAGATATTCACAGTTAAACTTTACATTAGAAAACATAACTGTCTTTTTTTCCCCCTCTCATCCTCTTTCTATAAGAAGCATTTAAAATGTAAATAAAAAAGGCTTTGAGGAGCCTTAACTGTTTCCCCTGGTATTTAAATTATTCAATTATAATTAAAGCTATTAAAATACAGTTAATTAAAATTTTGAGATTGTTTTCTTTTGCACTGATCACAGGCTCGCCGTTAGCTGTTTGATTCCTATTAAAAAATCATAATCCCTTGCAATGCTCATAAACCCAAGAACTGCACATAGGTTTTCATGGAACGTTCCTGTAAATAGCTCACGTCCATGTTGTCTCAATGTCAGAGTTTTATTTTCCAAGACAGCCTGCTGAAGGGAGCACAAGCGTAATAAAGTATTCAGACTACACATCCATATTTCCTTGTTTTAAATATGCAATAGGACACACAGAAGGTTTATTATACAATACATTTACAGAGATTGTAAGATCATTTACATTGCCTGGTGGGAAAAAAGAGGACATTCATTTAGAAAAAAAAGAAGAATAGTGCACAGATTTTTTAGAATGTTTACATTTTAGCAGTTGTGTTAAAGGGACATGCATCTTTCTAATTTACATACATTATCACATTTTCTTCATTCTCTTTGGTATCCTTTGTTTAAAAGCAGGGCTGTAAGCTCAGGAGCGTGCATGTGTCGGAAGCACTATAGGGCAGCATTTTTGCAAGAATGTTATTCACTTGCAAGAGCACTGTGCTATTTCATGCCATTTAGTGCTCCAGATACCTACCTATGTATCTCTTCAACAATGGAAACAGACCAATTTTAATAATAGAAGTTAATTAGAAACTTTTTTTTAACCCTTTAAGGACACAGCTTTCAGTTTGCTCAATTGTTTTATGACGGAAACATTCCGTCATATGTCCTTAAGAGGTTAAATTGTATTTTCTGTCTGTATCACAAAAAATGTTTTGGTTTTTCATATCCCTTTAACCTATTGG
This sequence comes from Bombina bombina, assembly GCF_027579735.1. Taxonomy (NCBI): domain Eukaryota; kingdom Metazoa; phylum Chordata; class Amphibia; order Anura; family Bombinatoridae; genus Bombina; species Bombina bombina. The sequence continues at coordinate 55,435,950 of NC_069507.1, read as the reverse complement.
TTACAAAGGGTGAACTAGAATCCTTAAAGGGACACTGAACCCATTTTTTTTTTCTTTTATGATTCAGATAGAGCATGTAATTTTAAGCAACTTTCTAATTTACTCCAATTATCATTTATTTGAAAAAGAAGGCATCTAAGCTTTTTTGGTTCAGAACTCTGGACAGCACTTTTTTGATTGGTGGGTGAATTTATCCACCAATCAGCAAGAACAACCCAGGTTGTTCACCAAAAATGTGCCGGCATCTAAACTTACATTCTTGCATTTCAAATAAATATAACAAGAGAATGAAGAAAATGTGATAATAGGAGTAAATTAGAAAGTTGCTTAAAATGTCATGTTCTATCTGAATCACGAAATAAATTTTTTAGGTTCAGTGTCCCTTTAACTAAACGCTAACCTCTTTTTCTTACCGTACCTCTAAATGATAAAGGAAACTTGCTTTAATCAGAGACAAAAGTCAAAATTAAACTTCTGTAATTTAATCTGAGCACACAAATTTAAACAATGATTCAATTTATTTTAATTGTACTTCATTCTCGTTGCATCCTTTCATGAAAAGCTTACCTAGATAGCCTCAGACATGTGTGTATGGCTTGAGCACTATATAGTAGCAGTGTTTGAAACAATACTCATAAGAATGTTTACATATGTAATTTCTACTGCCCTCTAGTGCTCACCCATGTATAACATTGTTAAAAACATTGTTACAAATAAAGTTGCCATATTGTTCACTAGACAGTGCACATTTCTGAGCCTACCTAGGTATGCTCTTCAACAAAGAATACTTAGTGCACAATCTAAATTAAATTTTTACTTTCATGATCCTTTAATGACATGTGCTGTTTCATCAGAACCATTAGCAATAGTTATCACAAAAAAGTAAAATTACATTCAAATTATTTTTATATATGCATAATATAAAATAAAATAGGCAATAAGGCACTGCACTGAAAGATCTGCATACAGAAATAAAAAAAAAATTCTGGTCTCTTTGCTAAAGACAGGTAGGAACATATATACATTAATGCATATACTGATGAAACAATCACTGTGTCAGATGTTGATTGGTGACGATTCTGCATTCTGTATGATACACTTCAGCCTATTTGGGGCAAACTAGAGAAAACCACAATCTTTAGAGGTTAATTACAGCAAAAATAGACAATAAAGAAAGAAAGCACATCACAAAGTTTAATCTTTTTAAATATATATATATTTAAAAATGTCAAGGTAAGTTACATTTGCATGATGGGAAAAAAAAGAAGAATCAATAAATGTGCCCCCAACCCCCTACCTTGTCTGGTTTCTCCTCACTCTTAGGGTGACTATACCAGTGTCATTTGCATATGCAAAAGAAGAAAATAGAGAGACACCCTCAGTTGAGACTGAACAAAAGCTGGGAAAGAATTGTGTAATTGACGAGTACCGTCAAGGACTATCACTCTTAGTTCTAGTAAGAAATCTTGCAATCTGCTTTATATGCTGCAGAATTCCCTTGAGAACTTTCAAACTATTATATTCTTGCTTTGTGATAAAAGCGCATACAGTGTCCTAGATTTCAGTTTCAACTAAATTTTTTATGGACACTTTTTGTGGTCCAGTTAGATGTTTTCCCGATTTGGGTCATGAATTGTGTATTTGATATAAATCACCTGTCCCAACCACACCATAATATACAAAAAATATACCAGCCAAACTCCAAAACTATGTTAATCAAGGGTAATAAATAAAACATACGATTCAATGTAGTGAAAACAGGCAGCAGATGTATATAAAAAAGAGAACTTTAGAAGTGAAAAACTAGGGTCCCTATCACCTTATCAATAATTTACTTTTTTTTAAAAGAAATATGGTTCAATTTTCTAAAGCTCCCTGGTTTGGGGAGATTATATAGGGTACCTCATCAGTATTAAGAGACACACCCTCCCTCCCCTCATGGATTGTTTCACAATTTCTACCTTGGCAACTGTGTATCTCATTAAAGGGATACTAACCCAATTTTTTATATCATGATTCAGATAGAGCATGCAATTTTAAGCAACTTTCTTATTTACTTTAATTATCAATTTTTCTTCATTCTCTTGCTATCTTTATTTAAAAAGCAGGAATGTAAATCTTAGGAGCTGGCCCATTTTAGCTTCAGCACCATGAATAGTGCTTGTTTATTGGTGGCTACATTTAGCTACCAATAAGCAAGCAATAGCCCAGGTCCTGAACTAAAAATTGGCCAGCTCCTAAGCTTTACATTCCTGCACTTTAAATAAAGATAGCAAGAGAATGAAATAAAATTGATAATAGGAGTAAATTAGAAAGTTGCTTAAAATGTCATGCTCTATATGAATCATTAAAGAAAACATGTAGTATCCCTTTAAGGGGAGCTCAGTAATATGCTTCATGTTAAGGAGAGACACTTACTTTACAATATAAGAGGGATGTTCTCCATGTAGACAAGTTTTTGAGAATTGGACCCCATGTGTGACCATCGGGTACTCTAGCAAACCCTTACTTACCAACAAACCCTTACTTACCAACAAACCTTTACTTACCAACAAACCCTTACTTACCAACAAACCCTTACTTACCAACAAACCCTTACTTACCAACTATTAGAACTTGTGGTCAAGAGAAAACCTTTCAAAAATATGCTCCATTTTCTTCCACTGGGCAAAGACTCCCTGCCCCACTCTGCTATTGCAATCACTTAGAATTATTTTTTTCTAGGTTGGCAAATGATCTCATAAAGTAGAGATCATGATTTATATAAATGCTTGCGATTGTGACATATTCTCGTATCTTTTTTGTTATGGTAAAATAGCCTTGCTCAATAGACTGAAAGGTGTCTAGAGGCCATGGGCATTGCTGAGCGTTCTATAGGCTTAGTGGGAATTTTTCATCTACTCCTCAGCTAGCAGGCAGAATTCATAAAGGCTCTTACTGGTTTTGTGAAGTATCTGATGATGGCGTAAGCCGAAACGCGTCAAGCCCTTCCTTCACTTGCAAGTGTATGTTTTATATTTTATATCTATGCTGTAAATATAATAAAGTTTTTTGAGCATATTCCTGAAGCACAGCAAATCTTTTTTTTATTCATTGTGAAGTATCTGGTCTCATGGTCCAGTCTCACAATTTCAATGCTGACAAGGTGGTCTTGTTTTATTGCTTCAAGTTTTCTTTTGTAGAGTATTTTCATGTTTACTGTTTTATAGAGATATTTTTTTTTCTGTTTTAAATCGTTGAAGGTGTTTTTCTGGTACCGCTATTCTTCACAGTTGGACTTGTGCTATGCACCATGAAGTGAATTGCTATGATAAAGATGTTACTCCATTGGTTATAAGGGAGCTTAATTCACAGATCTAACAAGGGATATGTAAATTTCTATGAAATCTTGCACAGTGCACACACAGTAATTGCAGGAGGCCGCGGCAAAACCCGTATCGCATCCACTGAGTTGTTGAAAAGTAGGGATTTAAGCTGAGAAGCCAGCCCATTTCTGGAGCACTATATGGCAGCAGATGACGTACTGGTCGCGTGCGTCAATTGTGTTTTGCGCATGCGCATTTGCAATAACAGTGTTTGTGCATAAATTACTTTCTAGAATTATTATTGGTCATGGTGCGGGGTACAATGGCACTGTTGCCCAGCCCTTTCATTAGGGCATGCTGTGAATCGATGAGGAAAACAATTATACAATATATATACAAAAGCTAAAAATATATTTGTTGCTTCCTTGCAAATGTTTGCTGACACTAAGTTCTCTAGTTCACTTTAATCTCACCAATCACCATAAGTAAAATTAATATTGTATTTGTCCTGGACTTAAGTTTCACCAAGAAGTGAAAAATGTTTATCAGGTGGAAATATCTTGTAACCTCAGATCTCCTGGTAAGTGGTCCATCAGATACTAAAACTCAGGTATGTGATGTATGATAAATCAGTGTTAAAAAATTTAGTTTTGCATTATTACACTCATCTCTTAAGGGTTAGGTTCACCATGCTGGGAATGCAAGGAAGTCCCAGGTCTGAAGGCGAACAAGAGAGCTGACATTTCTAGCAATTTTGTTTTCAAATGTAATATTTATAATTTTTAGAGAAAATAGTAGTTGATTCCTGAGTTTGAAAACAGTAGTTACTGTTGAATACATCTTCATGTACATCGTTTGAGTACAGTTGTTTTTTCTTAAGACACCATGTACAATACCACTACACCATTACTAGGCACATATATGATAATAAATATAGAAATCTAATAGCAGTGTAATGAGAAAGCCTCTTCATTTTCTCACATTAAATGTCAAGGGGTTTAATGATCCCCACAAAAGACTTCTAGCTTTTAAAGATATCCATCATAAATGCATTGATATCCTCTTTATACAAGAGATGCATTTCATATCCGGGAAGGAACCCTCGGTTTTTGTCTCAACATACCCCGTACACCACCACAGTGGAGTTAGCATTTTGATACATAAAGCTATTTCATTCCAGGTACAACAGATAGATAGGGACGGAAAGAGGGGAGATACCTAGCGATCACCGGACTCTTGTTTGGCAGACTGGTGACTTTGGTTAACATGTATGCCCCTAACACACAGCAGGCCTCCTTTTTTCGTAAAGCTACCAACTCCATCTTATCTTTGTCCAAGGGCCCATTCATCATTGGGGGAGATCTCAACGTCCCCATAAACCCTACCCTAGATAACTCAGCTTGCCACTCACACATCTCCAAGCGAGCATTTAAATCTATACAAGAGGATATGTTGTTGTTAGGAGTTCATGACTCGTGGAGATATTTACACCCAAATGTGAAAAACTACACCTACTTCTCGGCACCAAATCAAACATACACCCGCATAGACTATATCTTGGTAGATCATATAACACTATCCTGTCTATCAGACACAGGGATACTCCTGATAGTCTGGTCGGATCACTCAAACTGGACTGGCCTCTGACTCCACCGAGACCCTTTCAGTGGCAGTTAGATGATACCCTTTTAAAAGATGGATTATTATTTAAGCAGACAGAGCAACTCCTTCAAGATTTTTTTCAGATTAATTATACACTAGGCATAGACCCGTATGTATTGTGGGAGACGCATAAGTGTTTTATAAGAGGAGAGTTAATTAAAATAAAATCGATCTAAACCAAAGAAAAGAGAGTAGTTTACACTGAACTGAATACCCAGTTACTCAAATGGGATAGTATACACAAATTGCACCCCAAAGATGAAATAATTAAAGCAAATTTAGACCTTGCCACTAATAAGCTTAGATAATTTTTCCAGCATGCTGCTCATACACAAGCATGTAATTACAGCAAAAAAATTCATTGAGGGTAACAAACCTGGAAAATTGTTGGCTAGAGCGTTGAGGGCTAAACAAACGACCAATTATATCTCATACATACAAGATCCCCTTAATAACAAAGTAGCAGACTCTATAGGGATCGCAGCCGGTTTCCGAGACTTTTATGCTAAATTATACAACCTATTCCCTAATAGAGACACTGAACAACATGCACACAAATGCGAGTTGTATTTACGACAAATAGATCTCCCTAAATTACCACAAGATCAAATGGTCCAATTAAAACAGCCATTTACAGCTAAGGAAATCAAAGTAGCTATAAATTCATTGAAACAGGGCAAGAGCCTGGGACCAGACGGTTTCACTAGTGGCTACTACAAAAAATATAAGCACATCTTTATTCCATATTTATTATCTATTTTTAATCACATTGATGATGGCAATATGTTTCCGTCGTCTATGCTTGAAGCAGTTGTTACTGTGATACCTAAGCCCAATAAAGACCCGACACTAGCTTCCAATATAAAGATATATTCTAAAGTATTGGCCAACAGATTAAATAATCTTTTACCACTAGAAGCAAAGGACAACACTGTTAAGGTCCTTCAACTTTTACAACACTCTAAAGTGCAAAAGCTCCCTTTTATCTTATTGTCAACAGATGCTGAAAAAGCTTTTGACAGATTAGACTGGACATTTCTCAAATTGACATTAGTAAAATTCGGTTTCCCGGAAAACATCATACATAGAATATTTGCGCTATATTCCTCCCCTACCGCTACAGTAAGAGTCAACCGAATCTTATCTGCCCCCTTCCAAATTATGAATGGGACTAGACAGGGCTGTCCTTTATCACCCTTATTATTTTTTTAACTATGAAAGTACTAGCAACTGCTTTACGTGCAAATTCTGACGTTAAGGGAATCACATTGGACAATGCCCATTATAAATTAGCACTATACGTGGACGACTTACTACTGATGCTGACTTCACCCAGATCATGTCTCTCTGCGGCACAGGCCACCCTCGAAGGTTATGGATGGGTGTCTAATTATTCTGTTAATCTGACCAAATCAGAAATTCTACCGGTTAACCTTACCGAAGGGGATATCGAAAGATTAAAACAAAAGACTCAGTGGTCAGGCCAAAGTGTGTCCCTAAAATACCTAGGAATACATTTAACTACTTGCCCACATCGACTAGTAGAACTCAATTATGATGCCCTTCTAACAACGACTAAAGAGACCTCTAATTGGTTGCAAAAAATATTTCCTGGATAGGCAGAATTAATGTTGTTAAGATGACACTACTCCCCAAATGTCTCTATATATTCCAGACCCTCCCAATACCACTTCCAGAAGCATATATACCCAGATAAAAAAACATGATTAATTTGTACATCTGGAAAAAAAAGCCCCCTTGAATAGCTAAAAGCACACTATATCTTACCAAGCAGAATAGAGGCCTGGGCGTCCCAGATATGTCAAAGTACCGCGCGGCAGTATTTACCCGTAGAATCCTTGATTGGTGTACATATATGGCTGACAGTAATAGATTATGGGTTCAATTAGAACATTTAATCATAGCTACACCTCAATTAGGTGCTTTTTGCTAGCAGCAGCCACCCAATCACCCGAATTCCATTAAAAACTACCCAATTATTAAGGAAACCCTAGATATATGGTTGAGCCTGCTCTGTAAACATACCAATTTATCCTCGGTTCCTTCTCCATTGATTACTGTTCTGTCAAACCCAGAATCCCGGTAGGACTCTCACTATCGCCAACTCAACCATCTAACCTACATAGCTTATTGCCATTCCATGACTTGATAGAGTCAGAAATTCTAATCTCCATGCAATGTTGTTCGACATTGAATATCCCTCAGTTCATGCATTGGTTTAGATATGTACAGTTGAGACACTTCTTTAACACCCACAGACATAAGCATCTTATAGTTAGGGAACTTACCACATTCGAGAAAAGGTGTAATGCAGAGGAAACACCCCCCCATGCAATATCAATCCTTTACTCACTTTTAAATAACCCACCCATGATCATGCAAACAACACTATAATTTCCTGGCATAAAGAGTTGCCATACACACTGAGTGAGGATGAGTGCACAACAATATTTTTTAAAACAAGCAAAGTGGCTCACTCTGCCTCACTCTTAGAAATTAACTACAAGTTCTTACTCAGGTGGTATCTCATACCACAACGTTTAAAATACATTTTCCCCCAAGCCTCAGACCGTTGTTGGCAAAAGTACTTAGGGAAAGGGACCCCATATCATTTATGGTGGACTTGTCCAAAAGTTACAAAGTTCTGGCACGACATTAATTCCACAATTAGCAAAATCATAGAATGTGAGCTTAGCTTAGACCCGATAATATATTTATTCAATTTTACTCCCAAGCTACCTTCCAAACAACACACAGCTCTGTTGCAATTAGCTATTTGCAGCGCCAAACAGATAATTCCAAGATTGTGGAAGTCAGAATCACCCCCAACTCTAAACATGTGAGTCACACAAATGCCCACCGATTATTTTCTGAGGACAGATAGACCAAAGTAGAATATAGTCAATACCGCTGACCTGGATGGGAAAATCCCGGTTGATGTGTGATGTGTCAAAGCTGAGACTTAGTTTCATGCTTAGGTTGACCTCCTGAGGGAAGTTTAACAGCAAATTACTAGGCAAGTCAACACACCGATGGTACCTTAGAATCATTCTGTCACGCCGCGCCGCTCTAGCCATTGCTAGGGGCGCGGCGTCTCCTTCCCTGCTCGTGTCAGGGGCAGTGTCGGCTCTGGATGCGTGCAGCGCTGACATTATCGCTGCACGCTCCGGATGCCGATCGAAGCTCAGTGGCACGAATCTGCACCTATTTAAATGTTTTTAGAACGATCTGTCACTGCCCAAGTATAGGTGTTACTTTGTGTGCTCCTGGGTGTGACAGATCGTTCACATTTCTATGATTTTGCTAATTTAGGAGAGATGGCTTGCATTTGGATGCTAAAGGAACAGAGTATCTGGGAGAGGAGTTCAAATACTTTATTAGAAATCATTTAAACTAATAAAGGGGGGTAGCATTAATATATCCACCTGCCCCCCACAGCATGCCAAAACTGTTAGTCCAAGTAACAATTCTAGAAATTCTAGTAGAAAAATTATTCGTGCCATGAGCACAAATGCTCGCAGCTTAGGAAATAAATTACCTGAACTCATTTCAATAATGACTAGGGACAACTTGGATTTAGTAGCTATAACAGAAACATGGTACAATGATTTGCATGACTGGGACATAGTCATACCTGGATACAGGTTATTTAAAAAGAACAGAGTAGGAAAGAAAGGTGGAGGAGTTGCTTTGTATGTAAATGAAAATATAAAGGTTACTGAAATTGTAGGAACAAATGATGAGGTGGAAAGTATTTGGGTGACTTTGGAAATTGGAGATAAAAATGTTTTTAGAATAGGGGTTGTATATAGGCCTCCATTGCAGGATGAAAAACTGGACAATCTGTTATTAGATGAAATAACCAAAATGACCATGAAGGGTAAGGTTATAGTACTGGGGGACTTTAATTTGCCAGATATAGACTGGAAGATTCCTTCTGCTAGATCGGCTAGAAGCAGGTATATTCTTGAATCTCTGCTAGGGGAATCACTTGAACAATTAGTCAAGGAACCAACTCGTAAGGAAGCTATATTAGATCTAATACTTACAAACAGCGATACAGTTTCAGATGTGTCTGTAGGTGAGAACTTAGGATCCAGTGATCATCAATCTGTTTGGTTTAGTATTCATGTTCAGGAACTGTCCACCCAGACTAAAACAAAAGTTTTAGACTTTAGGACGGCAGATTTTTCATTAATGGGAGAATACCTAAAGAACTATTTAAAGGGGAAAACTCTTATTACAGGGGTTCAAGAACAGTGGGAATTTGTGAAAGGTGCCATTTTAGATGCAACCGCACACTGTATTAGGCATGTCTGTAAAAGTAAAAGAAAGCGGAAACCAATTTGGTTTTCCAAAGAAGTAGCACATGCTGTAAAGACAAAAAAGATAGCTTATAAAAATTACAGACACACACAAGCAGATGATGATATGAAAATATGGAGACTCCAACAAAAAAAGACTAAGCAGTTAATTAGGAAGGTTAAAGCTCATGCAGAAGAGAAGATAGCACAGTCAGTAAAACATGGGGACAAAACATTCTTTAGATATATCAGTGAAAGAAGAAAAAATAAGGTAGGAATAGTAAAATTGAAATCAGTTGATGGTAGAATAATAGAAGGAGATAAGCAGATTGCAGACTGTCTCAATGATTACTTCTGTTCTGTTTTCACTAAAGATTGTGAAGATACAATGTCTACATTAAGGGATGCTACGCAAAATAGAAACAAGCTTAACAGTAATCTTTTTACAGAGGATGAGGTTTTGTTAGCATTATCAAAAATAAATGTTACAAAGGCAGTGGGTCCTGATAATATTCATCCAAGGGTTTTAAAAGAACTTCGATCAGTGCTAACTGTCCCATTAACTGATTTGTTTAATCAGTCACTATTAACAGGAGCTGTCCCAGATGATTGGAGAATAGCAAATGTAATACCCCTTCATAAAAAGGGCAGTAGAGAAGAATCTGGCAACTACAGGCCAGTTAGTTTAACTTCAGTAGTAGGGAAATTAATGGAAAGCCTCTTAAAAGAAAGAATTATGACTTACATAAAGACAAACAATTTAGAGGACCAAAATCAGCATGGTTTTACTTCAGGGAGATCATGTCAGACTAATCTAATTGACTTCTTTGATTATGTAACAAAAGTATTAGACAAGGGAGGAGCAGTTGATGTAGCATATCTAGATTTCAGCAAAGCATTTGACACCGTCCCACACAATAAACTTATTCACAAACTATATCTCCTTGGTCTAGATTCAAAAATTGTGAACTGGGTGGAATGCTGGCTTAAGGACAGAAAACAAAGTGTCTTAGTAAATGGAGTTCATTCAGCAGAGGGGGCTGTTACTAGTGGTGTTCCTCAGGGGTCAGTTCTGGGGCCTGTTTTGTTTAACATATTTATCTGCGATATCAGCAAAGGGCTACAGGGGAAAGTATGTCTATTTGCAGATGATACAAAAATTTGCAACAGAGTGGATGTTCCAGGGGGGGTAGACAAAATGAGAAGTGATATACAACAATTGGAGGATTGGACAAACAACTGGGATCTAAAGTTTTACACAGCAAAGTGTAAAATAATGCATTTAGGGAAGAAAAATCCAAATGTTAATTACAGACTCAATGACACTTTACTGACTGTTACAGATGAGGAACAGGACTTGGGAATTATTATTTCAGATGATTTAAAACTTAGTAAACAATGTAGTAATGCAGCGAGTAAGGCTAGCAGAATGCTTGGATGTATTGGTAGAGGTATTTGCAGCAGAAATAGTAAGGTTCTTATGCCACTTTATAGATCATTAGTTAGGCCTCATCTTGAGTATTGTGTGCAGTTCTGGAGACCATATCTTCAGAAGGATATTAACAAACTTGAATCTGTGCAAAGGAGGGCTACCAAAATGGTACATGGTCTAAAAAATAAAACTTACCAGGATAGGCTCAATGACCTAAATATGTATAGCTTAGAGGAGAGAAGGGAAAGAGGTGATATGATAGCAACTTTCAAGTACATTAAAGGGTTTAGTAAAACTGAGGCTGTGGGTATTTTACATAAAATGGAAAATTCAAGAACAAGGGGTCATGAGCTCAAGCTAAAGGGTAGTAGATTCAGAAGTAATTTGAGGAAGCACTTCTTTACAGAAAGAGTGATTGATTTATGGAATAAACTTCCTCAAGAGGTAGTAGCAACAAACACTGTGGGGGACTTTAAAAATGCATGGGACAAGCATAGGGCTATCCTACGAACTAGATAAGTTTATACTGTTAGGTAAGGTCGGGCAGACTTGCTGGGCCTATGGCTCTTATCTGCCGTCAATATCTATGTTTCTATGTTTCTATGTTCTTCCTTGTGCCTAATATCATTACTGAACCTGCCTGCCTGACTACTCTATCTGCCTTAACCCTTACACTGCTGGATTGATCACTGTTGCTGAACCTGCCTGTCTGATTACTCTACCTGCCTTAACCCTTAAACTGCTGGACTGCTCTACTGTTGCCAAACCCTGCCTGCCTGACCATTCTACTGGTTTATCCTTGGACTGCTTTACTGTTGCCAAACCCTTACTTCCTGACCATTCTAGTGGTTTATCCTTGGACTGCTTTGCTGTTGCCAGACCCTTTCTGCCTGACCATTCTAGTGGTTCATCCTTGGACTGCTCTGCTGTTGCCGCTGGTGACTGTCCTGCCTGTGGTGAGTGCCGCCTTCCTCATCTCACTAACTTTCTCTGCTCTGGGATATTCCCTATCATTCCGTCTCAACGCCGGGATAACAAGACTACTGGCCAAGTTTGGTCTGATAGAGGAGTATCCCACAAGCGTTACATTATACTTGGGCCATGCAGCAAGATGAGGTGGCACGAGCTGTTTATCTTCAGGGACAGATGTTGGGAACCTCTGCAAAATATGGATTCCAATCTAGAGGCTATTACCGCTCAACTCTCCTTACTAGTTGCAGCAAGGGATGCCGCTCCTGTTCCTACACCACCAGCCCCTACTCCTAGTTCTGTGACTTCTTCCTCTGCTTCTGGAAGTATACCCCGGATACCCTTGCCTGACAAGTATGAAGGTACTACTGATTGCAGGGGCTTTCTAAACCAATGCAGGCTGCACTTCCGCAATGATCCTCACACCTTTCAGTCTCATCAGTCAAGGGTCACCTTTATCATTTCCTTGCTAAAGGACAAGGCTCTAGCCTGGGTCTCTTCCCTTTTGGAACAAAATGCGACACTCCTGCATGATGCTGATGAGTTCATTTCTGCTTTCTCTTCTGTGTTTAGAACTTCTGGCCATACCTCAGCTGCCGAATATTCTCTCCTGGATCTCCGCCAAGGCAATAAAACTGTGGCACAATTTGCCATTGAGTTCCGAACCTTGGCACTTGAAACAACTTGGGATGGAAGTGCTCTCAAGGCAGCCTTTAGGAGGGGTCTCCATGAACACATCAAAGATGAACTCACTTATCGTGATATTCCTTCTTCTTTGGATGACTTTATAGCGCTTTGTATCAATCTGGACTCTCGCTTTCAGGAAAGGCAACCCGAGAGAGACAGAACTAGGAGGGTCTTCCCTCCCGTCCTCCTATTCACCCAGTTTCAGCAGAATCCACTACCCCTTCAGTTACTCCAGTTACCTCAGTAGAGGAACCCATGGATCTCTCCACCTTCAAACCTTCAGAGTCTGAAAGACAGAGAAGAAGGAGACTGAGACTACGTTTTTATTGTGGATCTAACACCCACCAACTAAAGGACTGTGACATTCGGCCGGGAAAATCCAATGCTTAGGGGATAACACTGAGGTACCTCTAAGCATGGTCTCAACTAAATCCCCTCACTCCTCTTGGATCCTGGTACCTGTTACCCTTACCTTCCTTAAGAATACTGTCCACACTCAAGCCTTCATTAATTCAGGGTCAGCTGGAAACTTCCTGGATCACTGTTTTATGATTCAAGCTGGTTTGCCTCTTCTGCAGAAAAGACATTGTATCAAAATAACTACCCTGGATGGCACCCCCCATGGTTCGAGTGTAATCCGTTTTGAGTCAGCACCCCTGACCCTGACAGTGGGAGTCCTCCACACTGAACAGCTGCAGTTTGAGGTCATTCATTCCCCAGCACAGCCTGTCATCCTTGGTCTTCCTTGGCTTCGGATACACAATCCACAGTTCGATTGGGCTGAGGGACAACTGGCCTTGTGGGGTACCTCCTGTTTCCACTCCTGCCTTGCTAAAGTCATTCCTCTGCCCTGTATTCCCATAGCCAGTATACAGACTCCTTCAAACCTTCCTTCAGTATACACGGACTTTGCAGAGGTTTTTGAGAAAAAAGCAGCCCACATGCTGCCACCCCACTGTCCTTATGACTGCAAGATCGACCTCTTTCCCGGAGCCCCACTTCCTAAAGGGAGAACTTATACACTCTCCAAGGCTAAAAACCAAATCCATGGAGGAGTACATCCAAGAGAACCTAGCTAAAGGGTTAATTCACCCTTCCTCCTCTCCTGCTGGGTCTGGCTTCTTTTTTGTCAGTAAGAAGGATGGTGGGCTCAGACCCTGCATTGACTACAGGGTGTTGAACAAGATAACCATAAAGAATTGCTATCCCATACCATTGATCACCGAACTGTATGATTCACTCCATGATGCTCGCTTTTTCACCAAATTAAACTTACGTGGGGCATACAATCTAATTTGCATCTTTCCAGGCCACGAACGGAAGACTGCCTTTAACACAAGATCTGGGCATTATGAATACCTTGTAATGCCCTTTGGGCTGTGTAACGCCCCTGCAGTCTTCCAGGCATTTGTCAACAATGTCTTCCGTGACCTTCTCAACTGCACTGTCATTGTTTATCTGGATGATATCCTTGTTTTCTCTTCCACTTTAGAGGAGCATCATAGGCACATGAGACATGTGCTTCTTCGTTTTAGAGATAATTCTTTGGTAGCCAAGCTAGAAAAGTGTAAGTTTGATCAAGCTCAGATCCAATTCCTTGGATATGTCATCTCGAAGGAGGGTTTTGCCATGGATCCTGCTAAACTCACCGCAGTACTAAAATGGCCTCAACCTACCTCTTTAAAGGAATTGCAGAGGTTCTTGGGATTCTCCAATTATTACCGCAAGTTTATAAAGAACTTTTCTCAAACAGTAGCTCCTCTCACTGAATTGACAAAACGGAACAAAGACTGTAAACATTGGCCTCCTGAGGCCATAAACGCCTTCTCTTGTCTGAAAAAGGATTTTTGTTCATCTCCTGTGCTCCGCCATCCTGATCCTGACCTACAGTTCACTTTAGAGGTTGATGCCTCCAAGATAGGGGCTGGAGCAGTTCTTATGCAAAGGGACCCTTTGACTTCCAAGTCACACCCTGTAGCCCTTTTCTCTAAACGCTTTACTCCTGCGGGGAGGAACTACGATGTGAGTAATCCTGAACTCTTAACCATTAAGATGGCCTTGACTGAATGGTGTCACTGGTTAGAGGGCACCGCCAATCCTATTCAGATTCTCACAGACCACAAGAATCTGACTTACCTAGAGACTGCTCATCGACTCAATCCTCGACAGGCCAGGTAGGTCTTGTTCTTTTCCTGTTTAAACTTTGTGTTCTCTTATCTTCCTGGAACCAAGAACAAGAAGGTGGACGCCCTTTCCCGTCAGTTCCCTCACTCAAGTGATTCCTCAGAAGCTCCTATCGAACACATCATACCCCCTTCCTGTGTGGTTGCTCAACTCAATACCACCCTTCTGCAAAGATTGCAACGTGCTCAATCTAGTAAACCGCCTGGTGCCCCCATGGCCTCCGATATCCTCTTTGTACCTCTGAACCTACGCATTCCTGTGCTAGCCTGGGCTCATGATAGCAAACCTTCAGGACATCCTGGTTTGACTAAGACTTTCAAGCGTCTTTCCCAACATGTTTAGTGGCCTACTATGAAGTCTGACGCACAGGATTATGTGAAAGCCTGCACAATATGTGCGGCCAACAAGACTCCATGATCCTTGCCTCCTGGCTTGCTCCAACCATTGTCCATTCCCAAACGACCATGGACACACATAACAATGGACTTCATTGTGGACCTTCCTTCTTCTGACCACCATACAGTTATCTGGGTTGTGGTGGACCGCTTTTCCAGACTGGCTTACTTCGTACCCCTAACCAAACTGCCTTCTGCTCAGGAATTGCCGTCCCTTTTTCTCTTGCATGTGGTGCGACTTCATGGCATTCCTGTGAATATTGTTTCCGACAAAGGTCCACAGTTCATCTCTGCCTTCTGGAGAGCCTTTTGTAAGTTGATTAGAACCACTGTTTCCTTGTCGTCTGGCTACCATCCTCAGACCAATGGACTAACTGAGAGAGCAAACCAGGATCTTGAAGCCTACCTTAGAGCCTTTGACAACGCTCGCCATACCAACTGGTCTGAATTGCTACCACCCCTAGCTGAGCTGGCAAGAAACACTCATTGGCACTCTTCTTTTCGATGTTCTCCATTTCAAGCCGCAGCAGGGTATCAACCTCGTGTCTTCCCTCTTCAGCTCAGTCGACTGGGGTCCCTGCCGCAGACCGACACGTCACTGAACTCACCACTCATTGGCAACGTATTCTCTCTCAGCTGCGTTCAGTTGTCTCTAGATATAAGAAGTTTGCTAATCATCATAGGGCTTCTGTATGTGCCATCCCAGTGGGTGAACGTGTTTGGATCTCTACTCGACACATTTGTCTACGTCAACCCTGTCACAAATTGGGGCCTAGGTTTATCTGCCCTTACAAGGTCCTGAAAAGACTGTCTTCTGTTGCCTACAAAGTGGCCTTGCCAAAAACCCTACGCATACATCCAGTCTTCCACATCTCACTACTTAAATCTTACATCAAGACTGGATATACCCGGCTTCGAGCTCCTGCTCCTCCGCTCTTGGTTCGTGGTGACCCCGAATATGAAGAAGCTAAGATTCTGTACTCCAGATACAGGTGCAGACAACTGCAGTATCTGATACATTGGGTTACTCCGTGGCAGATCATTCCTGGGTTCCTGCCCGTGAAGTGCATGCTCCATCTCTGGTCTCCAGATTCCATGCTGCTCATCCTTTGAGGCCGACTCTGGTTCCCGGAGGGAAACCTTGAGAGGGGGCTATGTCACGCCGCGCCGCTCTAGCCATTGCTAGGGGCGCGGCATCTCTTTCCCTGCTCGTTGTCAGGGGCAGTGTCGGCTCCGGATGCATGCAGCGCTGACATCATTGCCACACGCTCCAGATGCCAGTCGAAGCTCAGTGGCGCGAATCTGCGCCTATTTAAATGTTTTTAGAACGATCTGTCATTGCCCAAGTATAGGTGTTACTTTGTGTGCTCCTGGGTGTGACAGATCATTCTTTCTTGTGCCTAATATCATTACTAAACCTGCCTGCCTACTCTACCTGACTTAACCCTTACACTGCTGGATTGATCACTGTTGCTGAACCTGCCTGTCTGACTACTCTACCTGCCTTAACCCTTAAACTGCTGGACTGCTCTACTGTTGCCAAACCCTGCCTGCCTGACCATTCTAGTGGTGTGCCCTTGGACTGCTTTACTGTTGCCAAACTTGCCTGCCTGATTATTCTAGAGGTTTATCCTTGGACTGCTTTACTGTTGCCAGATCCTGCCTGCCTGACCATTCTAGTGGTTCCTCCTTGGACTGCTCTGCTGTTGCCACTGGAGACTGTCCTGCCTGTGGTGAGTGCCGCCTTCCTCATCTCACTAACTTTCCCTGCTCTGGGATATTCCCTATCATTCCGGCTCGACGCCGGGATAACAAGACTACTGGCCGAGTTTTGTCTGATAGAGGAGTATCCCACGAATGTTACACACTCTAATTAGTAGCTTAAACTCCCTAAATTAATAAGCTATACAATACCCAGAGTAGAGATCAGGACCCAAACTCAAACATAAACGTTTAAAATTGAATATACATATGGTAATGCAACACTGTCCGAAACAGTTAGATAATGTGTGAAATAATGCCTTGACTACACACCCCTGACATTATTTCGACCAACTGTACTACTTACTTATGAATGAAACAGACGGCATCTATAGAAACTCTGTCAATTTGCAGCTTTGTTATTTCTGTTAATGTTTTTATGCACAATGCAAAAGGATACTACCTATTAATAAAAAAAGAGGTTTCAAGATACTACAGATAGCTGACATACTACGCATTTACCCTACTAACCTATGCAAATGTTTAATATATGAATATTGTAGTCTTGTTTCTAAATATTTTCTTTCTGTATTTAAAAGTATGTACTTATTGCAAACCTCAATAAAAAAGCTTGTAAACAAAAAAACAACTGGAATAGTCTTCCAATCTCTCTTACTGGAAGGATAGGCTTAGTGAAAATGGTAGCCCTTCCAAAGATTTTATACCCCCTACAAATGTTGCCCCTTCTGCTTACCCACCATGACATACATACGCTCACATCTAGCGTAACTCACTTCATCTAGAAGGAAAAAAAGACAGAATCATTACTCTTAAAATGGCGCTACCCACAACTAAGGGGGGATTTAAATTGCTGAACATACTGTGGTACAACTGGGCCACATTAGCAAAACTGGTTGTGGATTGGCTTGTGGGCACCAACTTCTTTGGTGATCCACATCTAGAAAATCAGCTCCTACCGCATTATCATCTTGCATTTCTCCCACACAGCGCACTCTCATCCCTACGCCTTCTATAAGTCAAAACATACAGTTTTGAGATCACTTGAGAGCCTGGGCCAGGTTGTGCAGATTATGGGGTACTTCACAACATTCTAGTATATACTTGCCCCTTACGGGCAATCCAGATTTTCTACCGGGACTCTCCATTCTATTTTCTACAGCCAATAGAATGCGAGCTCAATCCTATTGGTTGATTGCATCAGCCAATAGGATTTTTTCTACCTTAATTCCGATTGGCTGATAGAATTCTATCAGCCAATCAGAATCTAAGGGACGCCATCTTGGATGACGTAACTTAAAGAGATATTCATTACGAAGAAGCCGTCATTTGAAGATGATGCTCCGCGTCAGATGTCTTGAAGATGGACCCGCTCCACGCCGGAAGGATGAAGATAGAAGATGCCGTCTGGATGAAGACTTCTGCCTGTCTGGAGGACCACTTCTGCCCGTCTGGAGGACCACTTCTGCCGGCTTCATTGAGGACATTTTGCCGCTTGGATAAAGACTTCTCCCGGTAAGTGAATCTTCGGGGTTAGTGTTAGGATTTTTTAAGGGTGTATTGGGTGGGTTTATTTTTTTGGTTAGGGCTTTGGGCCTGCAATAGAGATAAATGCCCTTTTCAGGGCAATGCCCATCCAAATGCCCTTTTCAGGGCAATGGGGAGCTTAGTTTTTTTTTAGTTAGGGTTTTATTTGGGGGGTTGGTTGTGTGGATGGTGAGTTTTACTGTTGGGGGGGTTGTTTGTATTTTTTTTAAAGGTAAAAGAGCTGATTTCTTTGGGGCAATGCCCCGCAAAAGGCCCTTTTAAGGGCTATTGATAGTTTAGTTTAGGCTAGTGTTTTTTTTATTTTGGGGGGGCTTTTTTATTTTAATAGGGCTATTAGATTAGGTGTAATTAGTTTAAATATCTTGTAATTTGTTTTTATTTTTTGTAATTTAGTATTTAGTTTTTTTGTAATTTAGCTAATTTAATTTAATTTATTTAATTGTATTTAATGTAGGTAATTTATTTATTTGTAGTGTGGTCTTAGGTGTTATTGTAACATAGATTAGGTTTTATTTTACAGGTCAATTTGTATTTATTTTAGCTAGGTAGTTATTAAATAGTTATTAACTATGTAATAACTATTCTACCTAGTTAAAATAAATACAAACTTGCCTGTAAAATAAAAATAAACCCTAAGATAGCTACAATGTAACTATTAGTTATATTGTAGCTAGCTTAGGGTTTATTTTATAGGTAAGCATTTAGTTTTAAATAGGAATAATGTAGTTAATGATAGTAATTTTATTTAGATTTATTTTAATTATATTTAAATTAGGGGGTGTTAGGGTTAGACTTAGGTTTAGGGGTTAATAAATTTAATATAGTGGTGGCGACGTTGGGGGCAGCAGATTAGGGGTTAATAAATATAATGTAGATGTTGGCGATGTTGGGGGCAGCAGATTAGGGGTTAATAAGTATCATGTAGGTGGCGGCGATGTTTGGGGCGGCAGATTAGGGGTTAATAAGTGTAGATAGGTTGCGGCGACATTGGGGGCGGCAGATTAGGGGTTAATAAATATAATGTAGATGTTGGCGATGTTGGGGGCAGCAGATTAGGGGTTAATAAGTATCATGTAGGTGGCGGCGATGTTTGGGGCGGCAGATTAGGGGTTAATAAGTACAATGCAGGTGTCGGCGATGTCGGAGGCGGCAGATTAGGGGTTTATAAGTGTAAGATTAGGGGTGTTTAGACTCGGGGATCATGTTAGGGTGTTAGGTGTAAACATAAATTTCATTTCCCCATAAGAATCAATGGACCTGCGTTACTGAGTTTTACACTACTTTTTTGCAGGTGTTAGACTTTTTCTCAGCCGGCTCTCCCCATTGATGTCTATGGGGAAATCGTGCACGAGCACGTATAACCAGCTCACCGCTGACTTAAGCAGCGCTGGTATTGGAGTGTGGTATGGAGCTCAATTTTGCTCTACGCTCACTTCTTGCCTTTTAGCGCCGGGTTTGTAAAAGCCCGTAATACCAGCGCTGCAGGTAAGTGAGCGGTGAGACAAAACTGCTCGTTAGCACCGCACAGCTCCTAACGCAAAACTCGTAATCTAGCCGTTAGATTGTGGCAAAAAAATACTTTCATGGAATTCATGTTAACTGCCTGATTGCTACTTAAATAAAGAATTGAAAAGAAAAAAAAAAAGCAATTGTTTTTGTCACTTAAATTTACTTAGAACTTGTGAACTAAGAAAGAGCTACTTCCAGTTCCTCAGAGGCCATCAGAACAATATTGATTTAATTTATGGTAACATAGAAATGAACTAGAGTACTCTGGAAAAGATGTGCAAATGCTTGGTTTAGTGTGAGTTTATGTGTACCTCATTTGCATATCTTGCCCAGAATTCTCAGGTTCACTTTTATCTCTCCATAAGTTAAATAAACATTGTGCTTAACCTTAAAATTAGCTTCCCAACAGGAAATTAATAACTGCTTTTATAAATTTGTTAGCTTGTTAGGTTTTTAGGCTTATTTTGTCAGTTTATTGGCCAGGAGCTTTCTTGCATAATGAAGTAAGACTAGTTGCAACCTCAACTTACAGTTGACTGAGGGAGATCTAGAAGAAAATAATTTTTAATGCCATGTTTAAAGTCACTTCACTAAAACCCATTCTGCTGCCATTGTTTGTCTATGAAGAATTCATGACTATGTGCTGCAATCTGTGCACCTGTTAGCAACGGGTAGGGCTGAAACTCCTGAACTCAATAATTAGTAGGGGTGTTTACATACTTTTGGCCACATTTTTCTGATAGGGTCTTTATTTTTGTAACTTTATGACAGTAACTATCTTTGCTCTCTGTGGACTAAAGCCCAGATTGAAAAATAATTGCATTAAAATGATGTTAATGTGTTTTACAAATGTTAAGACTTGGCTGATATGTG
This sequence comes from Bombina bombina, assembly GCF_027579735.1. Taxonomy (NCBI): domain Eukaryota; kingdom Metazoa; phylum Chordata; class Amphibia; order Anura; family Bombinatoridae; genus Bombina; species Bombina bombina. The sequence goes on along the minus strand of NC_069507.1, from coordinate 55,415,342 downwards.
ATTCTATATCAGCACAACAGAGATTTCTTGTAATTACAAGCTGTTTACTGTCCCTTTAAAGAACGATTTGAATTACACTCAACACATTAATGCAAGCACACTTCTCAATACAGTCACAGCTACCAAATGCCTAATCCCTTGTTAGACTTTAATAGACTGACCTCAGTACACAACTCTTTTTTTTTTTTACAATATATATTGGTTTTGGGACAGACTCCAATATGTGTGTCATCTCCGCTTCCTTATTAACAGCTGTTTCATAGTTTAAAACATGTTTAATAGCTTTTCACCCAGACTTAAAATTACATTTATGTGCATTTATTTAAAGATTCAGAACAAATACTGATTAGGTAATTTACCTAATCCTATTATACCTGAATACTATTTACACTTTTGCCTAATTGGGGCTCATTTACATTGAGCCAAAATTGGGTTTTCTCAAGGTCACATAACAAAAAAGAACTACTGTTGGAAGCCATTAAAGGGACACTAACCCCAAATTATTTTTTTCTATGATTCAGATAGAGTATGACATTTTAAGCAACTTTTTAATTTACTCCTGTTATCAAATTTTCTTCATTCTCTTGGTATCTTTATTTGAAATGCAAGAATGTAAGTTTAGATGCCGGCCCATTTTTGGTCAACAACCTGGGTTGTTCTTGCTGATTGGTGGATAAATTCATCCACCAATAAAAAAGTGCTGTCCAGAGTCTGAACTAATAAAAAAGCTTATATGCCTTCTTTTTAAAATAAAGATAGCAAGAGAAAGAAGAAAAAATTATAATAGGAGTAAATTAGAAAGTTGCTTAAAATGTCATGCTCTATCCGAATCACGAAAGAAAAAAAATGGGTTCAGTGTCCCTTTAAGCATATTGACAGTTTCCGATGGTGCGTTTTCCATCATCAAATTACACGTCACATAGAAAATAATAGAAGCCAAAAAGTGCAAAATTACACCCGTTTTCCATTAAATCAGCAAGCAGGTAAAACACTGTTGGAACCTGTTGATAAAGTCTCAAACGTTATGGCATACTGAACTAGGTGTAAAAGAGGAAAAATCTGCTTTTTGAGGCTTAGTTCCCTTTGAGATATTAAAATTTGCAAACAATGCAAATGTATTGTAATATGTAATAATATATATGTAATATGTATTATATGGGGGCGGAGCCAGCCGCACATCTGAACAGACGTCTACCATCACAGCTCCGGCTTCAAACTGCCAAATTTCATGATTTTAATTGCTTAAGACTGCTTGAATTATGGCAGAGCTATAACTACAATTGTTGGCAGACAAAATAGAGAACCCTAACCGTGTGGAAATGGCCTACATTGAACAGATCTTCATCTCTTTCTGCAGTGTCGACAGCTGTGTGGAGCATTGAGGAGCGGCCATCTTTACATTTCAGTAGCACCGCAACTAATGTCTGAGGATCGCCTGTTGTAGGCAGAATCGGATGAAAGCTCTTGGCACATATGGAGTCAGCCCATATCCTCCGAGCACTGGAGGAGCTCTTACAAGATCACTTTCACAAAATGGAGAAGCATATGGCAGCGGCATTTAGCTTAACCCCAAGACCTGTCTCGCTAGCCCTTCTAAAGCTGAGCGCTGACTACGGAGACCCTTCTGATGATCTCAAATGCCCCACTGACCGTAAGCAACCTGAGTCCATCCAGGGCGCAGCAACAGAGGACTTGCAGATAGACACTCTGACAATACCGTACGCTCAGAGCAAGGGAACCCTAAGAGGCCCGAACTCAACCGATGTCTGCAGGCTAAATAAGAGGGACTATACAGAGATCACCAGCAATGGATTGGGAAGACAAACACTTTTTAAAGCCCAAGATGTACTAGCCGATTGGAGGTATGAACTTGGTCAGGCTCACACTACACCATGCTATCGGCTTGCCGCACACTTGGAGGCGACTTTTAATACACCCACTGCTTCACTTGAAGCGCATTTGCCGCTGCCATCTGTCCAGCAACCCAGCTACCGGTGGGACCCAGGAGGAACAACTTGCGGAGCTTCATGAGGAGTTATGTTTCAGCTAATATTTGCTAGTCTAAGGGTCTTTCACACATCATTTACAAATGCTTCAAGCCGATGTAACAACCTTACTTGGGTTAGACTTATTAGTTTATTCAGTGTGCAGTACACAAAAGCCAGTGAGTGGGTTAGGCCACTAATCGCAGTAACCATACTGTTGTGGACACTTTAATAATTATTGACATTTTGAAATGGCTAAGTGAGGTTCTAATGCACTATACCATATGACCGCATCTGACATATGTAGCTCTTAGGATGTTATGCAGTTTTAATTGAATACGATATTCTCCTTAGCATTTGTCTCCATTCCGCATTCAGAGAGCGCTGTACTGGCGGGAAACCTCACTAGCTCTATCTATCCCAGTTTATATTAGGCACATAGTGTATGCTTCCCTAATCAGATCACTATAGTTAAGACACTTGTATACCCGATGCAGGATAACAGGTACTCATGTTAACATGATTATTCTCTCCTTAACTTTGGTGGTGTTTCCTGTGAGTATGTTGTGCTATGCCAGATTTTACACTATAACCCTGGTCGCTGCACCCTATCTATCTGTCCTTTAAAACATTTTTTATAAGTTATAACTTTGTTATTATGGATCTCTATTGTGCTTGATAGCTGCAGTTGGATAAACCTTATTGGAGCTTCCATACACTTGAATATATCTAGGTGGGTCTTTCTAGTTGTGACTGTTTACTTTATACGCTATTCTTGTCTATCTTAAATAAGGAGCTATATACTTATATAACCCTATGAAAAGGTCCATAACCTGCTATGTAGGGGTGTATATTTGTTAGTTTAACTTTTTTATTATGGCTGTAGATTTAGTGATAGTTATTGCCCTCTTTGTATATAAATAGGCTACCCCAACAGTTTACTGTAGAACGCCATCTGCCTAGGCAGATTTAGCACTCTAGAGAACCTAAATTAATCAAATCCATGCAGCCTTAATAAATCTCTCTCTCTTTCGTTATGCTACTCAAGTAAATAGCACTAGCAAATACAATACATAAGAGTTGGTCATATACTTTTTTGAGCTCATTATAAGCCTGCGCAGAATTTTCTAACTGGCACATACTACTTCCATAACTAGACTCACTCAGCATGGGGATAAACCATAGAACCAGATTTTTGCTCTGGCAGCGGCCGAGTTAGGGCAAAAGATTTTTGGCTATTGCCCCATACATAAAGAGCAGTTAGAAGGAAAATATACACAGCAGGCTTTTACCTCAGACTATGCTAGTGATATAATTTATAATTGATTGTTCCATATTACAGTTGCTGGTGCTCTTGTGTATGCTATAGCCTACAAGTAGTTGACATGTTTTGTTCATCCACTGCTCTAGTCATATACATATTGTATTATGGTTTCCATGAATGTCTCTATTTCTGTTGGTTTATTGGAATCTAACAGACCTTCTCTGGAATGCATGTGCACGACACGCTAGCTTTTCTTATGGAGTTCATTTCATCTAAGTTTAGGTTGGCGAACAACCATATATAGCCTTAAAAAACTCGTTTGCTTTACATAATGCTTGGGTATTGCACTGAAAAAGGTTTATTAGAGCTGTGATGTAAGTTTGTTTATTAGGTATTATATAAGTTTTCATCCTGTTTTCCGTGTATTGTTTAGTACAAGATGGATGCTCACAACATTTGCAGGTTAGGGCTCTAGCAGGCTGGACCTGCGCTTATCCTAAAAAATAAGACTCCACCTTGTGTTACGCTGGGAATATACACCATACATAGTATGTCCACTCTGGAAACATCGACCCTAATACCCTTATGTGGCATGTAGCACCTCAGTTCAATATGTCCCTAGCTCACTCCCACTCTTATTCTTTCTGCTTCTGAGGCGGAATATTTGATCCCTAGTAAACTCAAGTTACTTCCCCTCCCCACATAATATACTTCCTATTCCAGGAAGATTAAAGGTTAATTCTTATTGTTATTTTGTGCTGTTAACGGGTTGGCTCCATTGCGCCAGATAATCAACAGATCTTATATACAATTAGCTCTTCTTTAACTTTTCCTTAAGGACTTATATGTTCATGGATTGCTGTGTAAGGTCATGTGTCAAAATACAGCCTGCTTAATTAACTTATGCTACTTATCACACTTAAATAATCACCTCCCCCCCACCCCATAAAGTATCCCCCTGAATGGGAGAACAAAAACGCGGTTTGTCTTGTCTATACCGCACCCTTTCCCAGTTTTTACTTGTACTCTCCACATTTCACTATAGCATTGACCTTATTTTCTTTACTTGACCCAGCAAGATTGGCCAGCTTTACTCATCTATTTTCTTTATTAACTTAGTAAGACTGCTCATCATATTCCCCCTAAAGGCAATTAAAATGTATTGGGGCCCAAATGTGGCTCAATGTAGCATGAGAGGGAATTGTACTATCTAAAAAGAGGTTTCTGTTTCATCTGTTTTTTTTATTATAATTACTATTATATTCAACGTTTTACAGGAAAGCAGACTATTCTACTACACAGAATGTCCATATACTTTGTCTTGGTGTGTATATCACATGTATATCTAAATTCTGTATTATATCATAACCTCAATAAAAATAAAAAAAAAAAAAAAAAAAAATATATATATATATATGTATTATATGTAATATTTATTGCTGGCCCAGGTATAGGACTAGTTGGAGTTATGTTCCAATTTAAATATCAGTAGGTAATTACATGTAAGAATATAACCAAGTATATATTTCCATAATTCCAACTAGGACTATGCCTAGGGCAGCAATATATATTACATAAATCAATATATGTAAAAATGTAATAAAAAAAAAATGTTTTTCCTTAAATAAAACATGTTTTGATATCTTGTATCTTTGTTTTGTGACCTACTTAATTCCTGTGTCTTTCTCTCTAGAGGCAATGAGGTGTCAAAGGTAACTTTTATTGTGTCAGGTCAGGTTACCATAGCAACAATCTTGTTAAGGTGCGATTTTAGAGAAATCCAATGTCAAATGGAAGCGCTAACACAACTTTAGCTAACACATACACAAAAAGAAAGACTGCCCACGCTGCGCAAAATATTTTGATGGAAACCTTAAGCTGTAACCTACTTTTAGCTGTCGCAATCTCGGTAGCTTACGACTCAATGGAAATGAGTCCTACATTGGCACGTGTATTTTATGACTTTTTGGTTGGTTATTTAGATGGCAAATGGCACACATTTCTAATGGGAAGGGGACACAATTATCACATTTACTGAAGGGTTTAAATGTGAGTTGTAGAAATAAAACAGTTGTTGACAAATTATTTTTTTACTTACAAGCTGATTTTGATGTTTGTTTTTAATCTTTATGAAGATCTTGTTCTCAAATATTCCATCATTCATATACAAAGCAATACATGCTGTATACACAGATCAATAAATATGTAGCAGTATGAAATTGTTAATTGCACAACTGTTAAGAATTTATATTATTGATTAAAGGGACACTAAACAGTCTACTTTCAAGATTTTTCTGCAGTCTTGCAATAAATTAGCATACTTAGGGGACTGATTATACAAAATATGCTAGCCTAGACTGGATTTCCAGTCCGAAACACACTCCTTATGGAATTCTATAAAAAAATGGTCTGTCCAATATTAATATTAATAAATAACATGTTTGCTACAGCGTGATCAAAAAAATATAAGCAAAACAAAATTGGGAAATCGCAATACAGGTGGCCCTCGTTTTACAACGGTTCAATTTACACCGTTTCAGAATAACAACCTTTTTTTCCAGTCATGTGACTGCTATTGAAAAGCATTGAGAAACAGTGCCTTTATTAAAATAGCCAGTAGGTGGAGCTGTCCGCTTGTGTTGCAGCAAAGCCAAGCAAGCTGAAATTAATCAGTTTAACCAGACCTGAGCTATCGAGCAGATTTCAAAGGAACAAGATCTTCCTGTCTATAAATCAGTCCAGATTGGAATGCATAGAAAGAACTGTTTGCAGAAAAATGCAAGTGAAGTCTGTGTTGTGTGATTATTTTATTAGGTTTATAATGCTGTTTAGAAAATGTTTTTGTTCATTTAACTTAGTTTAATTATATATTCTGTGTTATGTTATTATTTTATTAGGTTTATAATGCTGTTTAACATTTAAAGTCTTGATTTCAAAGCTTTAAAAATAATGTATTAGGTGTTAGTTATGACAATATTGAGAGGGGCCTGAAACCTATCTCCCTCACTTCCCATTGACTTACATTATAAACTGGGTTTCAATTTATAATGGTTTCGATTTACAACCATTCCTTCTGGAACCTAACCCCGGCGTAAACTGAGGGCTACCTGTATTGTGAAATATGAATATGAAAAATGCAACATCGTGATCACAATATTATGATCTCAATATAATTTTAAGGGACACTAAACACTAATTAAATGCTAGATAGTATGAAGCATTCAAAGAAAAGATTAGTCTGAGAATAACATGTAGATTTATTTTTTTAAAGTTTCATTAGCCGTTTAAATATTGACAAAATAAGTGTAAAGTTTTAGTGTGCATAAAACAATGGGAGCGCCATGTTGTAACTTAGGTTACCTTCTCTGCTGTGGCCAATTAATCGATCGCAGACACAACGAATATATAAGCGTTCTATGGGAGATTAAAGAGCGTTCCATGGGAGTAACCTGCATTTTAATGGGGAAATATTGCTGTGGGTTTCTAATATTTAAAGGAAGGAATTCAGAACCATAGTTGTAGAACTAGCAAAGGGGACCTGTACCGATTGAACCAACCATTGGTTAGGAAAGTGTCCCTGTAGGACCGCCATACAAAAATGATCTGATTTTTTAAATGTTATAATTATTTGTCATTTGGTTCTTTCTGGGTAGGAAAGTATAACGTTGAGAAGAATCTTTTGACTCCTGTCTCCTTTATTATATTTGTGTCGTACTGTTCTAAGCTAATTTGATAAAGTACTTTATTTAAAAAATCATTCAGACTTGGAGGCCTACTTATCTAATGCCTGTCGGACCTGATCTGACAGTGCGGATCAGGTCCGACAGACATCGCCAAATGCGGAGAGCAATACACTCTCCGTATTCAGCATTGCACCAGCAGCTCACAAGCCCCCTGCAGACTCGCGGCCAATCGGCCACCAGCAGGGGGATGTCAATCAACCCGATCGTACTTGATCGGGTTGAATTGTGGCAATTCCTGTCCGCCTCATCAGATCAGGCGGAGAGGGTTATGGAGCAGTGGTCTTTAGACCGCTGCTCCATAACTTGTGTTTCTAGCGAGTCTGAATACGTTTACCACTGTAACATTATACCAAATGCGTTATTAAAATTTAACAGATTTGGAATAGTGATTGCAATATTAAATATAAACCAAAGTAAGTTTACACTGTAGTGAATGGGTTTACTTCTAATATTGCGGCTGCACTGTAACAACAAACTTGTTATTAATATATAACACATTTGGTACAGTGCGATCACAATATTAGAACTAAACATGATTAGTACAGTGTAACCTTGTAACGGCTATATAAATACAATGTTACTATCCTGTACATGAAATCTTGTTCCTAAAAAGAAAACATCATGCAAAAACTTAAATATGTTTATTTAAAAATATTTTAAATGCACAATATAGTATTTTACAGTATAATACAGGTAGCCCTCAGTTTACGCCGGGGTTAGGTTCCAGAAGGATTGGTTGTAAATCGAAACTGTTGTAAATTGAAACCCAGTTTATAATGTAAGTCAATGGGAAATGAGGGAAATAGGTTCCAGGCCCCTCTCAAAATTGTCATAAGTAACATCTAATACATTATTTTTAAAGCTTTGAAATTAAGACTTTACATGCTAAACAGCATTATAAACCTAATAAAATAATCACACACCATAGAATATATAATTAAACTAAGTTAAATGAACAAAAACATTTGCTAAACAGCATTATAAACCTAATAAAATAATCACACAACACAGACTTCACTTGTATTTTTCTGCAAACAGTTCTTTCTATGCATTCCAATCTAGACTGATTTATAGACAGGAAGATCTTGTTCCTTTGAAATCTGCTCGATAGCTCAGGTCTGGTTAAACTGATTAATTTCAGCTTGCTTGGCTTTGCTGCAACACAAGCGGACAGCTCCACCTACTAGCTATTTTGCTCTTTTAATAAATGCACTGCTTCTCAATGCTTTTCAATAGCAGTCACATCACTGGGAAAAAAGGTTGCTATTCTGAAACGGTGTAAATTGAACTGTTGTAAAACGAGGGCCACCTGTACATACATATAACACAACATATATTCATATACAATAGACCCACAACCCCCAGCTCATATAGGTCTATTATTAAAAAAAAAAAAAATGTCTACCCACTTCTTTGGCAATTTCAGAAAAGTTGGAACTTACCCTGCATTTCTTAGTTAGGAAGGATAGCGGCATTCAAGATGGAATTACTCCCCAAACTTACTTACCTTTTTCGTGCCCTCCCCATCTCCGTTCCTAAATCCCTTATAGGAAAGTTCCATCAAGTTAGCAATAGATATGTTTAGAAAAATAAACACCCTAGAGTGGCTACGAGAATTATGCAGCAGACACTTTTAAGTGGGGGTGCAGGCGCTCCCAACTTAACCTTCTATCACGAAGCATCGAGGCTAGCTCACATTCTCTCCTGGAACTCTAAACCCTCCAATAGTAAATGGTGGGCCTTAGAACAAGCAACTCTACCTAGCTCACTCTCACTATCTGATCTCATATGGTTATCCAAGCATGTTCCGTTCTCATTTGACATCCAAAACACCATCATCATATTTGCTCTACGCTTGTGGGATAGAATGCGCTTGTTTCCGCAGATTGCCCCTCACCCATCGCCCATACACTCACTCTCGGGCCTACTTACAGCTCTCAAGGACACTCATCCGTTGTTGTGGCGGGAATATGGTATCAATTGTATTGGCGACCTCTTCCCTAACAGGCTGTGATATTCCTTTTAGGATTATCCCCTCCCTCCTAATTAACTTTCCTTTATAGGGCAGTAACTTTCAACACTCATTGCCTGAATATTGAAGCTCACAGTTACGTTTGCTTCCTTGTGCCATTCCTACTTGCTAATTGTAGATACAGCTGATTCCCTTGAGGATTTTCTACCTGACATCGTCTTCAGATTCATACGCATCCGGATCTACATCCTCAGCGTTCCGGAAACCAAGCCGCGCACACACAGCTTCTCACCGCCATCGGCGGTCACTGCTTAGCTCTGCTCTTATCGGATCTTTGTGGGGTATTGTATGTTGGCTATCTGGATAATACTTATCTTGCTTTGTATCTTCAAATTTACCTCACGTTTGAACTGACTTACTCTGTGCAGCAATGTTATACTTACGTTCCTAATTCAGTATAAGTTGTGCCATATAAAACCGCAACAAACTCTGCTCACTACTATCAGTAAAGTTTGGAACATCCAATTATGATATATTGTTTGTGTGGTTTGGATTGCTTGGAACTGTATATATTTTAGAATGTCTGTGTGTGTGCGTGAAGACAGGTTTTGACTTCAATACCTTTGAATTGCTATCTCAATATTAATTCTACCTGACTAAAAGTTATACCTACTCAGCTGTCTCAAACCTTTATGTTATTTACTAAAAGATTTCAAAAGTAACAATCTCACAGTATCTATTCAGGTAATTTAAACTACCATTACCTGCTTAGTTTACAAAAGAGAAACACATCCTTTATTTATTGAAGGATTTTTGTTATATTTCAAACCCTTAATACAAAAGTGTACCAGTTGCTACATAATATTCAGGCCTAAAAAATAAGGGTTTATTTATATAACAACCTAACATGAATCCTCAGGAAGTAAAGAATGAGTTAACTAATATATATCAAAAACTAGACTATTTAAATAAAGGGTTAACTGAAGTGCAAGCAGAAACTGCTGCATTGAGAGCTTTACTAAAAGACTGTTTGCCTATTAAAAGTGCTGAAAGCCCAGAACCACATGTTCATTATCCCCAACCATTTACTGGTAAAAGGAATGAGTTTAGGGATTTTAAAAATGCCTGCCATCTACTTTTTTCTCTAAGACCACGTACATATCATACAGAGAGAATCAAAGTATGCACAACCATTTCCTTTTTACAAGGGGAACCAAGAACATGGGCTAATAGGTTTTTTGAAAGTAATAATCCTATCCTAGATTCACTACAAGATTTTTTTCGAGCACTCACAAACCTATATGAGGATTCCAAAAGTCAAATCACTGCAGATACAAAATTACGTTCCTTAAAGCAAGGAAAAAGAACCATTGAGGAATACACAGGGAGTTCGATTGCCCGATAGATCTAATACCTGGGTCACAAGTTCCACATGGGAAAATATATCCCCTCTCTCAAACCGAACTAGCTTTTGTAAGAACCTACTTAGACGATAATCTGCGCAAAGGGTTCATTTCACATTCTACTTCCCCTGCAGCAGCAGGTATGTTTTTAGTTAAAAACAAGGATGGGACGATACGTCCTATTATTGACTACAGAGCACTAAATGATATTACCTTAAAGAACAGATACCCACTACCCTTAATTCCTGAGCTTCTTGAACGCTTACATGGCGCCACCATCTATTCTAAACTTGATTTGAAGGGTGCTTATAATTTAATTAGAATCAAACAAGGTGACGAATGGAAAACAGCGTTTAGAACACGTTATGGGCTATATCAATACAATGTGATGCCTTTCGGCCTAAGTAATGCGCCCGCTACATTCCAACATTTTATTAACGAAATCTTTCGAGATTTATTGGATGTATGTGTTATAATTTATTTGGATGACATCCTCATTTATTCTAAAACATTACAAGATCATGAGAAACATGTACGTTGGGTTCTTACTAGGCTAAAAGACCACAAACTATACGCTAAGCTTGAGAAATGTTCTTTTCACGTTCAAGAAATTAAGTTCTTGGGTTATATTATAACACCAAATAAAATCATGATGGATCCAGAAAAGGTTTCTGCAATTGTAAATTGGCCAGTTCCCACAACTGTTAAAGCTCTACAAAGATTCATTGGGTTCTCAAATTTTTATCGTCGTTTTATTAAAGATTTTTCACTAATTGTAAAACCGTTAACACAACTAACAAGTAAGAAACAGAGATTTACTTGGACCAAGGAAGCTCAATTATCTTTTGAGACTCTAAAGAATCAATTCATTAATGCACCAGTTTTAACATTACCCAACTTTGATACACAATTTATTCTTGAAGTAGACGCCTCAAATACTGGTATTGGGGCAATTCTTTCACAAAAGAATAAAGATAAAACAGAAACCCATCCCATAGCCTTCTATTCAAGAATGCTCACTACTGCTGAAAAGAACTATACTATAGGGGATAAAGAATTACTGGCAATAAAATGTTCACTGGAACATTGGAGACATCTCCTTGAAGGTTCAAATCTCCCTTTCATAATTTTCACTGATCACAAGAACTTAGAATACTTAAAGAAAAGTAAAACACTTAATTCACGACAGGTCCGTTGGTCCATCTTTTTAGACCGGTTTAATTTTTTAATTACATATAAACCAGGGAAACTCAATATTAAGGCAGACGCCTTATCTAGAATGTATGAAAAAGATCTGTCTGATGACCCTGAGTTTGTAATCCCTGAAGAAAGATTCATAGGAGTTATATCTTCTCTAGAACAAGAAATACTTGAGGTTCTAAATAAAGACCCTAACATACCTGGATCTTGTGATAAAGATCCACAGACGGGACTATATTATTACAAAAGGAAGTTGTTCATTCCTGAATCTTTAAGGAACACTATCCTTAAACAAACCCATGATGGAACTTTAGCTGGTCACCTGGGAATCCAAAAAACCATAGAATTAACTAGAAGAAATTTCTGGTGGCCTGGGATGAACCACACAATTTACCTATACATAACAAACTGTGATGTTTGTGCTAGAAACAAGATCTCCCATAAAAAACCCATAGGCCTCTTAAGACCTCTGCCTATCCCAGATAAACCATGGGAGACCATATCTATGGATTTTATTGTTGATCTCCCTAAATCTCAACATCACACTACCATACTAGTTGTAATAGATCATCTAACGCGTCTGGCTCATTTCATACCTATGAAAGGTTTACCTTCCGCTCTTGCAACAGCTACAGCCTTTTTGAATCAAATTGTGAGATTACATGGATTACCCACCGTAATAATTACGGACAGGGGTACACAATTCACCTCTTCTTTCTGGAAATCCCTATGCATATTACTAAAAGTTGATAGTAGATACACTACTGCATTCCATCCCCAAACAAATGGACTTACAGAAAGAACGAATCAAACCCTTGAACAATATCTTAGGTGTTTCATTACCTACTTACAAGATGATTGGATTGATTATATCCCCATGGCAGAATTTTCTTACAACAATTCTGTTTCCACTTCTCTTAAAATGTCACCTTTCTTTGCTACTTATGGATTTAATCCCAATACCGTATCTCTTTCTAGAAAAGAAGTAAACTCACCTAGTGCCACAGAATTCACCAATTCTTTACAAGAAAGGTTAGATCAATTGAAGGATTCTCTCTCAAAGGCAAAAGACTATCAAAAACGTAACTATGATAAACATCATAGTCCAAGTCCCACTTATCAAATTGGTGATCAAGTTCTACTATCCATCAGGAACCTTAAGTTGCAAATACCATGTAAAAAACTTGCCAATCAATTTTTAGGACCTTTTACGATTGATAAGATCATCAACCAGAACGCAGTTAGACTCATTTTGCCTGATTCATATAAAATACATTCCACATTTCATGTGTCTCTCATTAAACCTTATTCTGCTAAAGACCATCAAGGTATTAATCTAAGACCCCCGCCTATCTTGGTGGAGAATCAGGAAGAATTTGAAGTTGAGTCTATTCTTGATTCCAGAGTAAGACGACATAAGCTGGAATATTTAATAAAGTGGAAAGGTTATGGTCCGGAGGAAAATTCTTGGCAAAGGTCTACTGAGATACATGCACCTCGTCTGGTTACTGCTTTTCACCGTCGTTACCCAGAGAAACCTCGGATGGAATCCCCTGAGGTGATTCCTTGACTGGGGGGATCTGTGATATTCCTTTTAGGATTATCCCCTCCCTCCTAATTAACTTTCCTTTATAGGGCAGTAACTTTCAACACTCATTGCCTGAATATTGAAGCTCACAGTTACGTTTGCTTCCTTGTGCCATTCCTACTTGCTAATTGTAGATACAGCTGATTCCCTTGAGGATTTTCTACCTGACATCGTCTTCAGATTCATACGCATCCGGATCTACATCCTCAGCGTTCCGGAAACCAAGCCGCGCACACACAGCTTCTCACCGCCATCGGCGGTCACTGCTTAGCTCTGCTCTTATCGGATCTTTGTGGGGTATTGTATGTTGGCTATCTGGATAATACTTATCTTGCTTTGTATCTTCAAATTTACCTCACGTTTGAACTGACTTACTCTGTGCAGCAATGTTATACTTACGTTCCTAATTCAGTATAAGTTGTGCCATATAAAACCGCAACAAACTCTGCTCACTACTATCAGTAAAGTTTGGAACATCCAATTATGATATATTGTTTGTGTGGTTTGGATTGCTTGGAACTGTATATATTTTAGAATGTCTGTGTGTGTGCGTGAAGACAGGTTTTGACTTCAATACCTTTGAATTGCTATCTCAATATTAATTCTACCTGACTAAAAGTTATACCTACTCAGCTGTCTCAAACCTTTATGTTATTTACTAAAAGATTTCAAAAGTAACAATCTCACAGTATCTATTCAGGTAATTTAAACTACCATTACCTGCTTAGTTTACAAAAGAGAAACACATCCTTTATTTATTGAAGGATTTTTGTTATATTTCAAACCCTTAATACAAAAGTGTACCAGTTGCTACACAGGCGCTTATTCACTCTGACACAGTTTAATTCCACTTATAACCCGCCGCAACTCCTACGGTTTGAGTTCTGGAGATTTTGCAGTCTACTGAGATCATGGGGGTTTCTAGACCATCCTCTTCGAGAACCCACTAACTGGGAGAAAAGGTGGGTAAACATGATTAAAGTCCCCAAGGCGCTCTCTGTCACCTATAGAGATATGCTAAAACCTCTATAAATCAGCTTACATTATAGCGTGGGAGAGAGATCTCCAATTCCATGCGGAACAGGATGAGTGGTCCAAGGCCATTGCACTCACCAGCCAGGCCCTTCATTGTATCACATTGATAGCGCTATATATCAAAATATGTACCCAGTGGCACCTTACACCTCTAAGACTTTTCAAAATCTCACCTGCAAATTCTCCTATGTGCTGGAGAGGGTGCAGGATGGTGGGGGCACCAGCAGATATATGGTGGGAATGCCCAATACTGCAACCCTTCTGGAAAATACTTTCACTTAAATGTGCAAGCCTGGATCCCCTGGTGAGAAGCTCACCGCAAAATATTCTCTTTCACCTAGACATCAAATCATCTTCATCTCACAACGAACTGTTAAGTGTTAATATATATTTATGGCAGCCAAATTATCCATAGCCAGACTATGGAAACAAACCAAACCCCCAATGTGGAGCGAAGTTACTAAGATACTGAACTATTAAGAGTGTATGAATAATCCAATGTTTACCCAAAACAACAAACCACTCTTGCATTCTCTGATTTGGGATAAATGGAAAATGATTAGATAGACCCAAAGAACCTCCAGAATAAATAGAGGGGACCCCATTCCAGGCTATTCTTGCTGACTGACTTTTCTTACTAGATATTGGTTTAGTCTCACCTTCTGTTCCCACCATTCCATGAACCCACCATCGCACGGAACAGTTATATTAGCCCTTTCTTAACTTTGGTCAATGGACCTTATTTTCCTGTGTTTAGAATATTATGCAGTTAACTCAGGCAATTATGCATATATACTGTTCTTGATATTTGACGATGTACAATTTATTTTTATTTATGTATGTAATGCTTTGCTCATCTCACAATAAAAAATATTAAAAACAAAATGCTTTTATTTTTTTTGTTCTTAATTAACAATGCTGATCGCATGCATAGCAAACATATGTTCCATGGGAGTAAGCTGTTTTATAAGATATATTATAATGGGGAAACATCCCCTGGGAATGTTCTAAACAATATCCGCCAGCTTAGCTGAACCTTTCTCGCCTGTCTCAACATCCTTTCCTCAGGCGAGATTAGCAATTGTAAGAAATGTACTGAACGTACTGTGAAACTTAGGTTTCATATCTATTATTTGAACTCTTCCTAAACATAAACCCTTATTATATTTACTGAACATACATTGAGCTAGATTTTGAGTGGAGCGCTATTTATCACTCTAGCTTGAGTGTAAACTACGCTATACGGAGGGTATTCTTTTGTAGAATGACGATGTTCACAATCCTCCTTGACATATGGGATATATTTCTAGCCACTAGAAGAAGGTCAAGAACCCATATCGGAGCTTGAAATCCCTCCCACCTCCCTTCTCTCTATTAGTTTTGTTCTTGGCCTCGTAGGAGATGGTTGAGAATAAAGGTTGTTCCTGCTAATTGCTTATGGATTATAAATTGTGAGCTCAGACCTATGTGAAAACCAGAGTTCCTAGGGAGTATCATTTACAAAAAAAATAGAGGAGAAACTTCACAGCACACAGCATTTCCCTAATGGGACTTCAGCCATAACTACCCTCAGGTGTCACAGGACTCATCCCTAGCCTTCCCTAGAGGGACTCAGATATTTCCTACTGCAATTCTCTGCAGTACTCAATACCTGCACTGGATGGGCTCTCTACCGTATACTGCTACAGCTGCATTGGCATGGATTGACATGCCTGGTAAGTCAGTGGAGGAGTGCTGCGTAAGGTAAGTGACTTTACACAGAACACAGAGGCTATTTGTAGGTATTCTGACAGTACAGCATAGCCAGGGGACTTAACCTGCTCTCCTCATGACACAATTTTTTTCTCCCTTGCATTTCTCAGATTCGATTATTGAATCTTTATTGCAGGCCAGAAAGCCTGTAACACAAGGAATTTATTACTGGACTTCTTAATGGTGTTCTTGCATAAGGTTTTCTTGCTATTCCTATAGGATTCCTAGACTCCTTCTGCTTTTCTCAGGATGGCCTTGATAAGGGATTGTCTGCAAATTTCTAAAAGATAAAACCATTTCTGCTTTATCTGTTCTTTTTCATGAGAAGTTGGCTAAACTTCCTGAGGATCATACTTTTGTCCAGGTGTAAGTTAGAATTATGATTCCTATTTCTCCACCATGGAATCTGAATCTACTTTTCTCTGCATGACAAGGTTCTTTTTTGAACCAATGCACTACTTTGATATCTACTTGTACCTTGGAAAGTACTCTTACTATTAGCAATCTCTTCAGCAAGGAGAGAGTCTGAGTTGTTAACCTTGTCTTTAGATCTCCATTTCTAATTACTGGCTTAACAGGAAAAGGGTAGATTACCTTGTGGGCTGCAGCAACTGGGACTGTACTTGTGACTGTGTCAGGGGCAGATAGGGCCGGTGGCGGTAAACAGGATCGCTATGTCACCTAGAGTTTTTTTATTTTATTATCTTTATTTGCTTTTAGAGAAAACATAGTACAATGATTTATATTCATACAAAAGAGATAAGAATCAACAAAGTAGCACAAGATTCATAGAGAGTGATATATTATTCCTTTGAAAATTATACGTGTTCACCATACAGGAAAGTCCGTATGTTTCAAAGTACCATATTGAAATAGTCTAAACTTGTGGGCTTGAGAGCATTTAGGCGGTGAGACAAGTTCTTAAAGTTCTGAGCTCTCTCTCAATGTCCACTCAGCACCCAAGCGAAACAATCAAAGATTAGTAACAATTTTAAAGGAATTAGCTAAACAAAAGAAAAGAAATAAAGAAAAGAAAAAGAAAAGGAAAAAGAAATCAAACAACTAAAAAAGTTGTGTTCATCTACCGATCCGTTTATTTGAGTTTTCTATTGGAAAATTGGAAATGGCAGAAAATGTGGAAGGATAAATATGATATGATAAATCAGCTCCAGTTTACAAATGACTCCCAAAAGAAGATCATGGGAGATATCTATCAAGCCGTCAACTGTGTTGCATTCGCCGGCATCAATACGCTAGCCTAACATCGCCTAACATCGTGGCTGCGGATTTCAATACGCTCTCCTTATTTATGAAAATGCCGTCAAAAAGACGCAGACCAAGTACGGGGAGATGAGCATTGGACTGTTGTTAACTAGCAGTCATCGATCTTGCATCTATTCGGCTTTTCCGCAACTATACTAAGATGTTTAACCCCTATCCCACCACTCCCCGACATAGCAGCAACCTAAATAAACGTATTAACCCCTATCTCCCCGCTCCCTGACCCTGCTGCAACCTAAATAAATGTATTAACCCCTAAACCTCTGGCCTCTCACATTACCACCACTAACTAAACCTATTAACCCCTAAACTGTCAGCCCCCCACATAACCATAAACTAAATTAAGCTATAACCCCTAAACCTAACAAGCTGCTAACTTTAAAGTAAAATTACAACATCCCTATCTTCAAATAAATTTAAACTTACCTGTAAAATTAAAATAGTTTATTTTAATTTTACAGGTAAGTTTAAATTTATTTGAGCCTACCCTAGCCTACCCTAACTATTTTCCTACAATTAAATGAAACTACCAATTAAATTAAATAAATTACATATTAAAAAACCTAGCCCTACTCAAATTATTTAAATATACTATTAAACATTATTAAAAGTACTAAATTACCAACAACAACAAAATTAAGTTACAAAAATAATCAAACACTAAATTACGAGAAAAATAAAACCACATTATCAAAAATAAAAAAGAATTACACCTAATCTAATAGCCCTATCAAAATAAAGAAGCCCCCCCAAAATAAAAAAAACCTCTAGCCTACAATAAACTACAAATGGCCCTTAAAAGGGCCTTTTGCGGGGCATTGCCCAAAAGAAATCAGCTCTTTTACCTGTAAAAAAAAATACAAACACCCCCCCAACAGTTAAACCCACCCAACCAACCCCCCAAATAAAACACCTATCTAAAATAACCTAAGCTCCCCATTGCCCTGAAAAGGGCATTTGTATGGGGATTGCCCTTAAAAGGGCATTTAACTCTTTTACATGCCCAGACTCTAATCTAAAAATAAAACCCACCCAAAAAAAACTTAAAAAAAACCTAACACTAACCCCCGACGATCCAGTTCTTGAAGTCCCGCTTGAAGGATCCATCCAGCCGGAGAAGTCCTCATCCAGGCAGCAAGAAGTCTTCATCCAGACGGCCTCTTCCATCTTCATCCAGCTGGAGAAGTCCTCATCCAGGCGGCAAGAAGTCTTCATCCAGACAGCATCTTCTATCTTCATCCATCCTGCTCTAATTACTATTGGCTGATTGAAATGCAAGGGACGCTATCTTGGATGGCGTCACTTGCATTGAAGTTCCAGTATATGGCGGCAACCGTATGAAGAGGATGCTCTGCACCGGATGTCTTCAGGATGGACCTGCTCCGCGCCGGATGGATGAAGATAGAAGATGCCGTCTGGATGAAGAATTCTTGCCGCCTGAATGAGGACTTCTCCGGCTGGATGAAGAGGGAAGAGGCCGCCCGGATGAAGACTTCTTGCTGCCTGGATGAGGACTTTTCCAGCTGGATGGATCCTTCAAGCAGGACTTCAAGAACTGTAAATGGATCGTCGGGGTTAGTGTTAGTTTTTTTTAAGGGTTTTTTGGGTGGGTTTTATTTTTAGATTAGGGTCTGGTCTTTTTCATTTTGATAGGGCTATTAGATTAGGTGTAATCCTTTTTTATTTTTAATGTGTTTTTTTTCAGTAATTTAGTGTTTGTTTTTTTAACTTTTGTTTGGTAATGTAGTACTTTTAATAAGGTTTAATAGTATATTTAAATAATTTGAGTAGGGTTAGGGATTTTTAATATGTAATTTATTTTATTTAATTGGTAGTTTAATTTAATTGTAGGATAATAGTTAGGGTAGGTTAATTAATAGTTTTAAATAGTTTATTTTAATTCTACAGGTAAGTTTAAATTTATTTGAAGATAGGGATGTTGTAATTTTAATTTAAAGTTAGCGGCTTGTTAGGTTTAGGGGTTAATAGCTTAATTTAGTTTATGATAATGTGGGGGGCTGACGGTTTAGGGGTTAATAGGTTTCGTTAGTGGTGGTGATGTGGGAGGCCAGAGGTTTAGGGGTTAATATGTTTATTTAGGTTGCTGCAATGTCGTGGAGCGGCGGAATAGGGGTTGATACATTTTATTTAGGTTGCGGCGATGTCGGGACGGCAGATTAGGGGTGTTTAGACTCGGGGATTATGTTAGGGTGTTAGGTGTAAACGTTACTTGTTTTCTACCATAGAAATCAATGGGTTATATTTCTTTGTCTTGCAGCATCGAACATAAGCTTTCACTGCTTTCAGACTCCCATTGATTTCTATGGCATCCGTGGCCTCCAGGGTGGCGGATTGAAAACCAGGTACGATGCGTCCAAATAGCCGCAAGCGTACCTGTTAAAAGTTTGATAACCTGGAAAAGTGTCAGATAGAGCCGAATGTGTATTCAGAACATCTGTAATGATGTAAGCATCGATCTGTGCCGGATCGAGACCGGCAGATCGTATGTTACGTCACAAATTTCAACTTTTGCCAGTCTGTAGGCTTTGATAACTAGGTCAGATCAATCTTGCAACAATTACTATGCGGAATTCTGGCGTATTTGCGGTTGACATGTTGATAGATAGGCCCCATGTCTTGGAAGAAATCTAATTTGCATAATTTTAAAAAGTGAAATCTCTCCAATAGGAAAGTATTTTCAACTGCTGATATCCAGTCATTCAAATTGGGGATATTGGTTGATTTCCACAGTTTTGGAATCAACTGTTTTGCTGAATTAAAGAGTATCTGGAAGAGGTGCTTTTTAATCAAGCAGGAAATAGTTGGTTTTGCGTTTAATAAGACATTGTCGTGTGTTAGTATGATATTTGTCTGTAATATATCATTTATAGCAGATGATATGTGAAGCCAATATGGTTTTATGTTACACCAACCCCACCATATGTGTAAGAGATCACCCCTAGAGCCGCAATCTCTCCAACATTTGTCATTGGCTGTGGGGAATAAATATTTTATTCTGGTAGGGGTGAGATACCATCTCATCATTACTTTAATGTTAACTTCCAGAGCTTTAGCTGAATGTGCTGATTTGGATAGTGTTTTAAGTCTGAATGATCAGGTCTCCAAGGAAAGCTGGATTCCCGTCTCCTTCTCCCAGCTATTAGTATAGCTTGGCAATGAGGGGGAAGTGCATTTCAAAACTATTTTATATAAGGTAGAAATAAAAAAAAAATTGGAGTCACTAACGCAGATGGTTTCAAAAGGAGTTAGAGGTCGCAATAAATCATCTTTATATTTATGAGAATTAATGAAATGTGACAATTGATGAAATCTAATCCAGGGGGCCCATTTATCAAGCTCCGGATGGAGCTTGAGGGCCCGTGTTTCTGGCGAGCCTACAGGCTCTCCAGAAACACCAGTTATGAAGCAGCGGTCTAAAGACCACTGCTCCATAACCTGTCCGCCTGCTCGAGTATGATCAGGTTGATTGACACCCTCCTGCTGGCGGCCGATTGACACCCTCCTGCTGGCGGCCGCAAATCTGAGCTGCTGGTGCAATGCTGAATACGGAGAGCGTATTGCTCTCCGCATTCAGCGAGGTCTGGCAGACCTGATCCGCACTGTCGGATTCTGAGCCTATTTCTCCTAGTTAAGAATCTGGGGGCTAGGGGAGAGTATTTAGTGGTTAGTAGGTTATGATTTTTTCGTAATTTCTTCCAACACAAATCACCCAGATGTGAAGTTGTTGTGAGATGTGTTTCCAGTGGCACCCATCTCTTGTATGTTTCAGAGTTATACCTAGACCATTCTATTATTCTGTGCAAAGAGATAGCATGTCTGCAGGGTTGCACATTTGGAACACCCAGGCCACCCTCCAAAGTTAGTTGGGTCAATGTGTGTTTAAATGTAGTCATTTATGATTTTCTGCAAAATATTAATATGATAAGAGGTGTTTGAAATAGGGAACATTTGCATTAGGTACAGGGCCTTAGGTAGTAGCATCATTTTAACTGCATTTATACGTCCTAGCCAACTTAGATTCTTTGGAAGCCAAGTAGATGTGAGACGGCCAAATTCTGATATTAATCTGGTAATTTTTTTTTAGGTATTTTAATGAAGATTTTTGTATTTTAAAGGGTTTTTGCTAAGCAGTTCACATGTGGTTTTTTGGGACAGGTTTATTGGCATAAGTTCTGATTTATGAAAATTTACTTGGAAACTTGAAACCGCTCTGTATGATTTAAGTTCTTCCAGTACCGCAGGGAGAGAGCTGGTAGGGTCAGTCAGTGTCATTAAAAGACACCTCGATGGTGTCTTTTAGAGAGAAGTAAGTTTGAAGCTGTTCTTCAAGTTGTAATTTATGCCCTGGTTGTAACAGGATGGAATCATTCAACCGCCACTGGAAAATTTTAATGGTGTAGATGGCCAAGACATAACACAGGAGGCCATCGAATGGTCAGACCATATAGTGTGATTAATGCCATCTTCTAGAACATAGGATAATGCAACATGGTCTACTAATATATAGTCCAACCATGAGTAACTTTGCTGGGGGTGTGAGAAGAAAGTGTACTCCCTTTTTGGTGGAAAAAAGAATCTCCACGAGTCATGTAGTGACAATAATTTAAGATTTTGCCAAATTGAATGCAATGCGCTCTGAGTGACGATAGATCTAGAATTTGAACAATCTATATTAGGATTCAGCGTAGTATTTAAATCACCGGCCACAATCAGTGGAACTTTGATTAGTGGGGTTAGCCTAGTGGTAACCTGTTGCATAAAGGATTCTTGTACCTTGTTTGGTGCTTATAGGTTTACAATAGTGATTGGCTTGCCATATAGGAGTCCCACTATGCAAAGGTATCTCCCCTCTTTGTTATTGTCAGTGTGTAGTATTGTGAAAGGAATCGACCTGTGGATAAGTATGCTAACACCATTTGTTTTTTTTGATGGGTTAGTGCTATGAAAGTGCTGGGGGTATGTACGAGAGAAGTATTTAGGTATCTGTTGTGATTTAAAATGGGTCTCTTGTAGGAGAAGTATATCCCCTCCTCATTTCTTAATATCACGAAAGGCCATTCTTCTCTTAGAGGGGCAGTTGAAACCCTTTACATTTTGAGAAATACATTTTATTTTTCCCTAGAGTTTTATGTTTGTATGGTTTGCCTAGCAACCTTACCAATCTGTAATTTTCACACTAGGTACATATAGTATGAAAATTACAGATTGAAAGGGTTGCTAGGCAATCTATACAACAAACATAAAACTCTAGGTGACTTTTGTTCATGTGACAAACCGTTTGAAATCAGGAAATGCAACATTTCCAAAGCAGCACTGAACAAAAATGGCATAGAGGTAAATGAGGTATAAATGAGTTGTGTTTTCATATGTATATATACAAAACTGGATTTTATAAATTACAATCATGTTCAGCACATCAGATAGTAGTTTTAAAATGTGTGTGTATTGCTATATATATATATATATATATATATATATATATATATATATATATATATATATATATATATATATATATATATATATATATATATATATATATATATATATATATATATATAGGAAAGTACATCACAATTCGTCTGGACAGTGAGGGTCAACAAATCTGTTTATAACATTTTGTCAGATCGGCCATTAGTGTGACTTTAATGAGTACTTCTCTCAGACCTGACAATTTTTTAAACATTGGTCTAAACTAAGTCTGGATTTCAATAGTAGATTTTTTTTCTGACAAATTTCAAAGTTACTTCCATTTCCCCTGTCCCTGTATCATGTGACAGCCATCAACCACTCACAAATGTATATACATACTGTGAACTCTTGCACATGCTCAGTAGGAGCTAGTGCCCCTGAAAGTGTTTATATAAAAATATTGTGCACATTTTGATAATGGAAGTAAATTCAAAAACTTTTATTTTTTTATTTGCATGCTCTATCTGAATAATGAAAGTTTAATTTTAACTTTAGTACCCCTTGAAGAAAGTATTTAAAATGTAATAGAAGCTGTGTAAATGCATTTCACAGACAATCAAATGCCTATCAGCTCAGGTTAATGGGAGTTTTCGAGTCTAGCCAATAGAGAAAATGAAAAAATGTTTATTACTTAACACAATTCTTAACATGCACAATTCTAAAAATGAATTTGCTCCTGCAGAGCACATAAGAACACCTGTATGTATAACAATAATTTAGTTATTAGGTGCCTTTTTTCCCCATTTTTCAGTGCTGTTTCCTCAAGGATTTTCTTGCCTATTCTGAGAGCTCATAGTTCCAGTTCACAATGTGATCTCCACTCCCTCATGCTTCTGTTCTCTTCTCTGTTTGACTCATTAGAAGCAGTTGAGTCACCTAGAGAACAATAGTCTGTCTATACCCGCCGTCAGTGTGTCTTTAGGTTCACTGCTAAAAAGGATCAATTAGGTGCAACTCTATTACTGTATAGTACTTGAAACCGAATACAATTTTGTTCACATCAAACTGTCAACCTTTTAGCCTGAGAGGTGTAACTTTCTAGACTCTAGAGAACAATTCAGCTCTTTGCTAACATAAATATGTGCAGCACCAAAGGATTTTACTCCTCTGGTCAGCATATTTATATATCCATGATATACAGCATCAAAAAAAATCGATGTTATCCCCAACCGAAGAAAACAAAAAAAAAACTGCACATCCACCTGAATCCGTAGTTTGACATCAATTCAAAGCTTATTTTATACCATTTTTTTTTTTTTTTAAATCTGTACACAGGGCAAGGAGTTGGGTGAGGAGGAAGAAGGGGTTAACCTTTCTCCTTACTCTTTGTCAACATGGTGAAAAAATATCACGGTGACCCTCATTAGGGTTGCCACCTCGGCCATGTTTTCCAGGACACTTATGAGTTACACATGCTGCAGGGTGTGCAGGGAGGAACATGATTTGCACCCCTGGATAGCACACAAATAGTGATCCTGGACAGCACTATCCATGTTCCCCCCTGCATACCCTGCAGTATGTGCAACTCATAAGTGTCCAGGGAAACATGGCCGAGGTGACAACTGCAACCCTCACATGGGCAGACCCCACAGTATTAGGGGTAAACCAGTGAAAGGCAAGTAGCAAGTTTACCTACACAAAGAATAATGAAGCTCACTAGAATCCAGAATGTGACAGGAAGCAGTCTCCAAATATAACATTTTTATTAAAGCAAAAACAATCAAATGACACTGTTTTCTGTGGGTTTACTGCAAACTTCTTTCTAGCTTTGCAAACATGTCTTTTACTTCACTTTAATAAGTGCAATATATATTTTGAAACATACTCACCAGCCTCTCCATGCCGTACAAAGCAGCTTGACCTACAGACAGAACATGCTTAAATAATTCTTTATCAATTCTGAGGAAACTTCATATATTCCCAAGAAATTACCCTGTTTAGCCCACTCGCCAATGCTCCGAGACTCATTTCACAATAGCAATATAACAAATGTATTATTTCAACTTTGTTTTTATAAATGTCTGTGTACCTATTTAACACTTATTTGGATTAATACTGTTTATATGAGTTTTATGTCTAATATGAGTCAGATTTTTAGATAATACATTTAGGGGTAGATTACAAGTTGAGCGCTAATTTATCGTGCTCCCATAAACGGGCAAATTCGCCTATTTTTTATTTAAAAAATTATACGCATTTATGTATTAATACACACTGGTATATTATTTAAAACCAGAGCAAGAAACTATCTAGCCTTTAAAGTGATGGCAAATCTTACCGTTTTTAAAAGCGCTAGGATTTACCATCACTAAAATAAATAGGACTTTCAGTCATCAAAAGTGTGCTAAATTTACCCTTTCTGTGCTGCAGCCTCCTCGCTAAACTCAGGGCTCCTGCCGCCCACTGCACAATGCTCTTTTTTCAATGAGGTAATATTTCAACCTCTAAACCAATAGCTGTGCTAGTCATATGGCACTGTTCTGTATGCTTGCATAGCTATTGGTTTAGAGGTGGAAATGTCACCTTAGAGCACTGTGCCGTAGGCGACCAGAGCCGTTTAGTTTAGCGAGGAGGCCGCTGCACAGAAAAGGTAAGTTTCGCACCCTTTTTTATAAAGTGATGACTGAACGTCCTATTTATTTTTAGTGATGGTAAATCCTAGTGTCTTTGAAACGCTAGGATTTAACTTCACTTTAAATGTACAGCCCATCTCCTTGTTCGGAAGATATAAAATCCATTAAAGGTATCTTTTTATGCAAACATTATGAGTCTTTAAGATTTAGTGTCCAGCGAAGCTCGGTAAATCAAAGATGATTAAAGCAGATGTCTAACAGGAATTATTGTTTTCACTCATTCATATTCTGTCTCATACCCACCCTGAATGAATAGTCATTCCTGCTAGGAATTATGGATTCTGAAGCCCCTCTCTGAATGTTTGATAAGCTTAGTCTGCTATATTATATTTTGTCAAAATGCTCATCATAAAGTTCAGCCCCTATGGTAAATGTGTGAGACACAAATTGACTCATCAAGAAATATGTGCAAAGAAAATGGTTTAAAGAGAGGGGAGATATGTCTAACTTTACTAACATAAGTCAGTCATTAATCTTAATATCCAACATTGGGGGTTTTTTTTGCATTAAAGCACCATAATATTAGAAAAAGAAACTGCTCTGACAGTTAGAGCATTTTTTATTGAACTATTGGTTGCATATAACTACAGGTATACCTCACTTTACAGCGCTTCACTTTACAGCGATTCGCTAATACAGCGCTTTGTGGAGCTGAAGTTCAACCTCCAAGGATTTTGAAACAGTGCTGTAATCATTGTGAGATTGCTAGAAAAGTGAATGGCACCATTTTGTTATGCTTAGTTCACTCTGTTTATAGCATTGCAGTTTAATCCTTGTCTCAGTGCTAGTCTGGCAAATTTTACTACAGTAATTGTCACTATTTTACAGGTACAGTATTTATTGATTACTAATTGAATACTTGCTGTGCTAGTGTTAAACTAAACGTAGCACTATTGCACCCCTAATATATGTTAGTTCAAACATGTTTTCAAGATTTTAAACACTGAAAAAAAAGCTATAACTGCCTTGTTTCACTTTAAGGCGGTTTTCACTTTACAGCGGGGCTCCGGTCCCTAACCTGCTGTATGAGCGGGGTATACCTGTATGTGTTAATCTCCTACAAATATCTTAAACACATAATTAATGTCAACTCCAGTGCTGCAATGCACAACAGGCAGTTTGCTGAACACACCTAGTGAGCCAATGACAATAGTCATATGTGTTTGGCCACCAATCACCAAATAGCTCCCTCCAGTGAATTACTGTTACTGAGCATACCTTGTATGCTTTTCAAAAAAGAATACCAAGAGAACAAAGTACATTTGAAAATAGAAGTATATAGAAAGGTCTCTTAAAATTGCATGCTCTATCTGAACCATTATAGTTTAAATTCTGACTGTCGTGTGCCATCGCTGTTATCTATTTTACAATATTATCTATTGGACCTTTATAGCTTGTTTAATGTGAATACAGTTACAATTTATATATTTTTTTTAAATGTATATACTGTATATATATTGATAATGCATCACACGTTTTTTACATTGGGATGAGATCAGATCAACTTATACTAATAATTCTTCAGTTCCTTCCCCACTTTTACCAGTCCCTCAAAACGCTGAATTTCAAGGGGGGTTAATTCCGTTCTCTATGGGAACTAACTAACTGGAAACTCTATACCCCTGGTCAGTTTTGTAGAAAGAAGTAAGTTGAAGCAGAGACACAAATTGGGGGGGCATTGCTGGGGGTATTCACTAGCTAGGTAAAATATTTGCAGCTCCAAAATTGTATAGATCATAACCTTCATAAGGCTAGGCTCTACTTTTGACTTTACCTCTGGATCTCTATCGGCAAATCAATTTAGCAGCCCCCGATTTTGCCAGTGGAGATCCAGAGGTAAAGTCAAAAGTAGAGCCTACTTCTTCTCCAGTGGGCCTGTCTCAAGTAAGGCTACCTATTAGAAGTACTGTAGACATAAGGGTGTGTTCTATTACCTGATTCCAACTCCTTTGAACTCTTTCAGGTAAATCATTACTGATAGATCCTTATTCGCCAGTGAATAATCTTCCCCTCTGGGTCCCTGTTAGTTAAATCAAAATGTAAACAACTTTAAATAGGCATGAAACCGTAAAAACAAATATTTCTTGATTTAGACAGAACATACATTTTAAACAAATTTCCACTTTACTTCTATTATCTAATCTGCTTAATTTTCTTGGTATTATTTGTTGAAGAAGTAGCAATGCATTACTGGGAGCTAGTTAATGCACTTTCGGCTAGATTTAGAGTTCGGCGGTAAAAGGGCTGTTAACGCTCCGCTGGTTTTTTTCTGGCCGCACCATAAATTTAACTCTGGTATCGAGAGTTCAAACAAATGCTGCGTTAGGCTCCAAAAAAGGAGCGTAGAGCATTTTTACCGCAAATGCAACTCTCGATACCAGAGTTGCTTACGGACGCGGCCGGCATCAAAAACGTGCTTGTGCACGATTCTCCCATAGGAAACAATGGGGCTGTTTGAGCTGAAAAAAAACCTAACACCTGCAAAAAAGCAGCGTTCAGCTCCTAACGCAGCCCCATTGTTTCCTATGGGGAAACACTTCCTACGTCTGCACCTAACACCCTAACATGTACCCCGAGTCTAAACACCCCTAACCTTACACTTATTAACTCCTAATCTGCCGCCCCCCGCTATCGCTGACCCCTGCATTACACTTTTAACCCCTAATCTGCCGCTCCGTAAACCGCCGCCACCTACGTTATCCCTATGTACCCCTAATCTGCTGCCCTAACATCGCCGACCCCTATGTTATATTTATTAACCCCTAATCTGCCCCCCACAACGTCGCCGACACCTGCCTACACTTATTAACCCCTAATCTGCCGAGCGGACCTGAGCGCTACTATAATAAAGTTATTAACCCCTAATCCGCCTCACTAACCCTATCATAAATAGTATTAACCCCTAATCTGCCCTCCCTAACATCGCCGACACCTACCTTCAATTATTAACCCCTAATCTGCCGACCGGAGCTCACCGCTATTCTAATAAATGTATTAACCCCTAAAGCTAAGTCTAACCCTAACACTAACACCCCCCTAAGTTAAATATAATTTTTATCTAACGAAATAAATTAACTCTTATTAAATAAATGATTCCTATTTAAAGCTAAATACTTACCTGTAAAATAAATCCTAATATAGCTACAATATAAATTATAATTATATTATAGCTATTTTAGGATTAATATTTATTTTACAGGCAACTTTGTAATTATTTTAACCAGGTACAATAGCTATTAAATAGTTAAGAACTATTTAATAGTTACCTAGTTAAAATAATAACAAATTTACCTGTAAAATAAATCCTAACCTAAGATATAATTAAACCTAACACTACCCTATCAATAAAATAATTAAATAAACTACATACAATTACCTACAATTAACCTAACACTACACTATCAATAAATTAATTAAACACAATTGCTACAAATAAATAAAATTAAATAAACTATCTAAAGTACAAAAAATAAAAAAGAACTAAGTTACAGAAAATAATAAAATATTTACAAAGATAAGAAAAATATTACAACAATTTTAAACTAATTACACCTACTCTAAGCCCCCTAATAAAATAACAAAGCCCCCCAAAATAAAAAATTCCCTACCCTATTCTAAAATACAAATATTACAAGCTCTTTTACCTTACCAGCCCTGAACAGGGCCCTTTGCGGGGCATGCCCCAAGAATTTCAGCTCTTTTGCCTGTAAAAAAAAACATACAATACCCCCCCCCCCAACATTACAACCCACCACCCACATACCCCTAATCTAACCCAAACCCCCCTTAAATAAACCTAACACTACCCCCCTGATGATCTTCCTACCTTGTCTTCACCATGCCAGGTTCACCGATCCGTCCTGGCTCCAAGATCTTCATCCAACCCAAGCGGGGGCTAGACATCCACTGAAGAAGTCCAGAAGAGGGTCCAAAGTCTTCCTCCTATCCGGCAAGAAGAGGACATCCGGACCGGCAAACATCTTCTCCAAGCGGCATCTTCTATCTTCTTCCATCCGATGACGACCGGCTCCATCTTGAAGACCTCCAGCGCGGATCCATCCTCTTCTTCCGACGACTAGACGACGAATGACGGTTCCTTTAAGGGACGTCATCCAAGATGGCGTCCCTCGAATTCCGATTGGCTGATAGGATTCTATCAGCCAATCGGAATTAAGGTAGGAATTTTCTGATTGGCTGATGGAATCAGCCAATCAGAATCAAGTTCAATCCGATTGGCTGATCCAATCAGCCAATCAGATTGAGCTCGCATTCTATTGGCTGATCGGAACAGCCAATAGAATGCGAGCTCAATCTGATTGGCTGATTGGATCAGCCAATCGGATTGAACTATATTCTGATTGGCTGATTCCATCAGCCAATCAGAAAATTCCTACCTTAATTCCGATTGGCTGATAGAATCCTATCAGCCAATCGGAATTCGAGGGACGCCATCTTGGATGACGTCCCTTAAAGGAACCGTCATTCGTCGTCTAGTCGTCGGAAGAAGAGGATGGATCCGCGCTGGAGGTCTTCAAGATGGAGCCGGTCGTCATCGGATGGAAGAAGATAGAAGATGCCGCTTGGAGAAGATGTTTGCCGGTCCGGATGTCCTCTTCTTGCCGGATAGGAGGAAGACTTTGGACCCTCTTCTGGACTTCTTCAGTGGATGTCTAGCCCCCGCTTGGGTTGGATGAAGATCTTGGAGCCAGGACGGATCGGTGAACCTGGCATGGTGAAGACAAGGTAGGAAGATCATCAGGGGGGTAGTGTTAGGTTTATTTAAGGGGGGTTTGGGTTAGATTAGGGGTATGTGGGTGGTGGGTTGTAATGTTGGGGGGGGGGGTATTGTATGTTTTTTTTTACAGGCAAAAGAGCTGAAATTCTTGGGGCATGCCCCGCAAAGGGCCCTGTTCAGGGCTGGTAAGGTAAAAGAGCTTGTAATATTTGTATTTTAGAATAGGGTAGGGAATTTTTTATTTTGGGGGGCTTTGTTATTTTATTAGGGGGCTTAGAGTAGGTGTAATTAGTTTAAAATTGTTGTAATATTTTTCTTATCTTTGTAAATATTTTATTATTTTCTGTAACTTAGTTCTTTTTTATTTTTTGTACTTTAGATAGTTTATTTAATTTTATTTATTTGTAGCAATTGTGTTTAATTAATTTATTGATAGTGTAGTGTTAGGTTAATTGTAGGTAATTGTAGGTAGTTTATTTAATTATTTTATTGATAGGGTAGTGTTAGGTTTAATTATATCTTAGGTTAGGATTTATTTTACAGGTAAATTTGTTATTATTTTAACTAGGTAACTATTAAATAGTTCTTAACTATTTAATAGCTATTGTACCTGGTTAAAATAATTACAAAGTTGCCTGTAAAATAAATATTAATCCTAAAATAGCTATAATATAATTATAATTTATATTGTAGCTATATTAGGATTTATTTTACAGGTAAGTATTTAGCTTTAAATAGGAATCATTTATTTAATAAGAGTTAATTTATTTCGTTAGATAAAAATTATATTTAACTTAGGGGGGTGTTAGTGTTAGGGTTAGACTTAGCTTTAGGGGTTAATACATTTATTAGAATAGCGGTGAGCTCCGGTCGGCAGATTAGGGGTTAATAATTGAAGGTAGGTGTCGGCGATGTTAGGGAGGGCAGATTAGGGGTTAATACTATTTATGATAGGGTTAGTGAGGCGGATTAGGGGTTAATAACTTTATTATAGTAGCGCTCAGGTCCGCTCGGCAGATTAGGGGTTAATAAGTGTAGGTAGGTGTCGGCGACGTTGTGGGGGGCAGATTAGGGGTTAATAAATATAACATAGGGGTCGGCGATGTTAGGGGTAGCAGATTAGGGGTACATAGGGATAACGTAGGTGGCGGCGATTTGCGGTCGGAAGATTAGGGGTTAATTATTTTAAGTAGCTTGCGGCGACGTTGTGGGGGGCAAGTTAGGGGTTAATAGATATAATACAGGGGTCGGCGGTGTTAGGGGCAGCAGATTAGGGGTACATAAGTATAACGTAGGTGGCGGTCGGCAGATTAGGGGTTAAAATTTTTAATCGAGTGGCGGCGATGTGGGGGGACCTCGGTTTAGGGGTACATAGGTAGTTTATGGGTGTTAGTGTACTTTAGGGTACAGTAGTTAAGAGCTTTATAAACCGGCGTTAGCCAGAAAGCTCTTAACTCCTGCTATTTTCAGGCGGCTGGAATCTTGTCGTTAGAGCTCTAACGCTCACTGCAGAAACGACTCTAAATACCGGCGTTAGGAAGATCCCATTGAAAAGATAGGCTACGCAAATGGCGTAGGGGGATCTGCGGTATGGAAAAGTCGCGGCTGTAAAGTGAGCGTTAGACCCTTTAATCACTGACTCCAAATACCAGCGGGCGCCCAAAACCAGCGTTAGGAGCCTCTAACGCTGGTTTTGACGGCTACCGCCGAACTCTAAATCTAGCCGTTTGTGAGCCAATAACATGATGCATATATGTGCAGCCTCCAATCAGCAGCTCCTGAGCCTATCTAGATATCCTTTTCAACAAGGGATACCAAGACAACTAAACAAAAAAGACAATAGAAGTAAATTGGAAAGTGTTTTAAAATCACATGGTCTTTCTGAATCATGAAAGAAAAATGTGGGTTTCCTGTCCCTTTAAAGAGACAGTAAACACCTTTTACTTATAAAACCTTTCTGTTGTACTGCTATAGGGGCCCATTTATCAAGCTCCGAACGGAGCTTGTGGGCCCGTGTTTCTGGCGAGTCTTCAGACTCGCCAGAAACAGCAGTTATGAAGCAGCGGTCTAAAGACCGCTGCTCCATAACCCTGTCTGCCTGCTCTGATGAGGCGGACAGAAATCAAGTACGATCGGGTTGATTGACACCTCCCTGCTGGCGGCCGATTGGCCACGAGTCATCAGGGGGCGGCGTTGCACCAGCAGCTCTTGTGAGCTGCTGGTGCAATGTTAAATGCGGAGATCGTATTGCTCTCCTCATTCAGCAAGGTCTTGCGGACCTGATCCGCACTGTCGGATCAGGTCCGCAAGACCTTTGATAAATAGGCCCCATAGACTAGCATAACAGCCATGTCTACAAGTTTTTAAAACAAAATAACATCTTCTCTGCTGCAATTGTTTTTCAATAGCCAAACTCCATTCACCACTTGCCTCATTTGTGCTTAAGTCTGCCGAGAACAAGGCTAGCCACAGCCATAATGCTAGTATAAATGTATTGATTTGCAGTTGTTATCAGTTTAAGCCAATTAAAGGGATACTAAACCCATTTTTTTATTTTATGATTAAGTTAGAGCAGCCATTTTATTCAACTTTCTAATTTACTCCTATTATCAGTTTTTATTTGTTCTCTTGCTATCTTTATTTAAAAAGCAGGAATGTAAAGCTTGCTTTTTGGTGACTACATTGAACCAACCTATAAGCAAGCACTGCGGAATCTGTTGGGGCTCTACAAATAACTGATAATAATAATAATAACCCAGGTCTGAACCAAAAATGGGCCGGCTCCTAAGCTTTACGTTACGTTAAATAAAGATAGCAAGAAAATGAAGAAAACTGATAATGGGAGTAAATTAGAAAGTTTCTTAAAATTGCATGCTCTATCTGAATCATTTTGGATTTAGTATCCCTTTAAGAAAATATGTGTATCAGGGTTAGCCTTGATTAGTCAACAGGGTGCATTTTAAGTTCTGAGAATGACAAAATCCACATTTTTCAGAGCTTAAATCACACGAAAAGGTAGCAAAACAAATCATGACAATATTCTGCAAACTAGTTTATTACGCACAACTATACATTTTATATAAAAATTTAAGTTGCTTCTCTTTCACATGCAATAGTAGATGAGTTTCACTTGACAAACTTTTCCCTGGCTCTCTGTAGCGAAGCTTGCGGATCTGCATAATGCTCCTCTTTTTTCTACCATGAATTAGGATTGCATGTACCCAAGTTACAGCACCATGGAAACCTGCAAATATAGACTCATAGACTCTACATTTTTTAAATATGACTTGTGCATATTGTATATGGAATTGTAGATGGGTAAAACAGCATCTCTCTTGTGAAACCATAAATGTTTTATTATGATTTGTATTTATGTTAGTCAGTTTGCTAGTATGCTACCTGATCTTGATTAAAAAATAACCAAATATTTTTCTCCATATGATGTTCTGGCCCTTCTCACACCTTGCAACCTGTGACGGATTCCGGCCACCCCGACTGGGTAGCTCCGCCAATGGATCCTTCCGATGCCTGGAAACCTGCCCCTGTGAAGCGGATGAAGTGATTCTAGCAGAGCCCACCCAAATAACTAGACAGACTAGCATTTAGGTGAAAACAGGAAGTTCCCTTTATTGATAAAACCACACAACATTTATACAAAAACTGATCTTGATAACAAGCCTTATCTGACCCTCACATCTCCTGCCATTCCCACCCTTTCAGACAGGCTAGCGCCTCCATTGTATCCATTGTTCCCCAGTGTCCAGCGGTAGAAGGATGAGATATTCGGGGTGATCCCGGGAGAGCTGTGGCCCTTTCAGGGTGTCGTTAGAAAGCCCCTGGCCCCCAGCTACTTCAGTCCAAAAAGCGCCTTGATCCATGGCTGGGGGTCGGAGTTATGGCTTATCCGATGTACACCGGGCAGGCCATTGTAAGCGCGGGTAATGATGGGGGGGTCTGAAGCCCCCGGTTCCTGAGAGAGCTCTCCCCTGTAAATCACCCCACCTCTGGTCCTTCCCCAGAGGTAGTAATTCCCCAGAGAGCGGAGCTCTGGCACGAAGGACCGCTGGAGCGATCTGGGATGAAGGAGCTCGGGGATCTGAGCTGACACGGCCAGCCGGCGGTTCCATGAGGCCAGCCAGCCGAAGGGCAGTCTGTTGAATAAGGCTCAGAAACCCTGGTTCCCAATGGAGCTCACCTCCGGTAATTGGCCCACCTCTTGCCCTCCCCATGGGGTACCAATCCCCAAGAGAGCGGAGCTCTGGGGAAAGGGGCCTTCAAAGTGGCCGGAGGTAAAGGATCACAGAGGGTGCTGGGTGTGGGGGCCTGGCAGTGGTTCTAGGAGCCGGGCTGGCCGGAGAGAGGGATAGGTCGGTCAGAGACCAGCTCTTTCAAAATCAGGTGGACCGACAAAAACAAATCTCTGGGAGATCACGGTTGCTCTGAGGAACCCAAAACATCTGAGAAACAACAGGGGGTGGAGGTAGGGGTAGGGGGTTAACCCCTGCAGCCTGGTATCCGTGACAACTCCCCCCTTCCTGTTTGGCAGACCCAGCTAGATCCACACACGGATCAGCCTGGGGCTGTCCAAGGAGTCTATGCCACTTCAGTCCGCTGGGAAAGGTCATCAGCATTCCCATTGTTTTTTCCTAGCCGGTACTGAATGTCAAAGTTAAATGGCTGCAGGGCTAAACTCCACCTCAGCAATCTTCCATTGTCTCTGAAAACGCTATTAAGCCATACAAGAGGGCTGTGGTCTGTGAGGATGGTGAAGGGTCTCCCATAGAGGTAGGGTTGTAGCTTCTTCATGGCCCATACCAGGGCCAGACACTTTTTCTCCAGCGCCGTGTGCCTACCTCTCTACAGTTTTCTACTGATGTAGGCTAGGGGTGGTCCTGCCCTTCTTCATCTGTCTAGCTTAATACTGCTCCCAACCCAAACATGGAGGCATCTGTGTGGACAGAAAAACATTTGGTGGGGCTAGGAGGGACCAGTACTGGAGCAGAGATTAAGGCAGACCTAAGGCTCTGGAAAGCAGCTTCACACTCGGGGAACCACAGGACCTGTCGAGGTAGTCGCTTATGGGTCAGGTCGGTTAGGGCTTTAGCAAGGACACTGTAATTGGGGACAAATTTCCAGAAGTAACCTGCATTTCCTAGAATAGTTAGGACTTGGGATTTGGTCCGGGAAATGAGTCAGTTGGACACTGCTTTGACCATAGCTGGTTCTGGCCGCTGCTTCCCACAGCCCACTCGGTGGCCCAGATACTGGACCTCCAAGCGCCCAATGGTAAACTTGTCAAGTTTCAGGGTCAGTCCGGTGGCTCTGAGGCAATCTAAAATGATGCCTAAGTGGGCCAAATGGTCCTCCCAGGTATTGCTATAGATGGCAATGTCATCCAGGTATGTGCAGGCATAGTACTGGAGGCCATCCAGAAGGTGATCCACCATTTTTTGGAAGGTGGCTGAAGTGTTCTTCATCCCAAACGGCATGACCTTGAACTGGTAGAGGCCAAAGGGGGTGATGAAGGCAGACTTGAGGACGGACTCAGGGTCTAGAGGGATCTGCCAGTGTCCCTTGCAGAGGTCGAGGGTGGTCAGAAAATGGCCACGGATGATTCTTTCTAATAGGTCATCGACTCAGGCATAGGATAGGCGTCAGTGGTGCTTCTGTCATTGAGCTTATGGTAGTCAATGCAGAACCGGGTAGTTCCATCCTTTTTATGTACCAGCACCACCAGGGAGGCCCAGGGGCTGTTAGACGGTTCAACGACACCTAGGTCCAACTTTCCCCAGAGCTCACATTGCATGCTGTCCCTGACTCTTTGACACTGTAGGCTGCCTGTCGCAGGGGAGCCTGTCCTGGGGTCTCCACTCGGTGTACGGCCGTTGTGGTGTACCCAGGGACAGTAGAGAACATATCTTGTCTCTTTTTCAGGAGTTGCCAGACTTGCTTTCTCTGCTCAGTCCCTAATCTCTCATCTAGGGGGATGTTGGCCATTCCTTGTGGGGCGTCAGTGGGTCCGGGGAGCTCCGGCATTGGAAGACTCTTAGAGTCCTCCACCACCGGAGCACAGATAGCCACCTCATCCTTGGCCCTTTCTACATATGCCTTCAACATGTTCACATGAAAGGTCTGGCGGACCCCTGTAGTCCCTTCCCAGTGGGCTCTTACTAAGTCAAGGGGTCCCCTTATCTTCTGGCCATACACATTCAAAGGGAGAGAAGCCTGTGGCTTCCTGGGGCACCTCTCTGTGTGCAAAGAGGAGGTGTAGCAGGAATCTTTCCCAGTCCTTGCGAGTGGCCGAGAACATCCTAAGCAGCTGCTTTAGGGTCCGTTGAACCGCTCACATAGCCCATTTGTCTGGGGATGGTAGGGGTCACTGTGCTGAGGTTTGATCCCGCACAATCTCTATAACTGCTGAGTGATTTCCACAGTGAACTGTGTTCCTTGATCTGAAATATCTTTCTGGTAAAAGCCTACCCTGGTGAATATCTGGAGCATTGCATCTGCTACAGTCTCTGCCTGGATATTAGCCATGAAACCAGCTACTCCTCCTCTGGCTTGCAGTAAGCTCTGCAGTTCATCCTTCCAGAGCCTTTGATATTTTTCCATCCAGCAAGTACTTCAGGTGGTGGTTTGGATGTTCCAGGTAATCAGACCCATCCCACCGCTGCCACCACTGTGATGGATTCCGGCTACCCCGACTGAGTAGCTCTGCCAATGGATCCTCCCAATGCCTGGAAACCTGCTGCTATGTAGCGGAGGAAGTGATTCTAGCAGAGCCCACCCAAATAACTAGACAGACTAGCATTTAGGTGAAAACACAAAGTACACGTTATTGATAAAAACACACAACATTTATAAAAAAAACTGATCTTGATAACAAGCCTTATCTGACCCTCACATCTCCTGCCATTCCCACCCCTCCAGACAGGCTGGCGGCTCCATTGTGTCCATTGTTCCCCAGTGTCCAGCAGTACAAGAATGGGGTATTCTGGGTGATCCTGGGAGAGTGACGGGCCTTCCAGGGTGTCATTGGAAAGTCCCTGGCCCCCAGCTACTTTGGTTAAAAAAAACCTTGAAACATGGCTGGGGGTCAGAGTTATGGCTTATTCAATGTACACCGGGCAGGCCATTATAAGCGGGGGTAATGATGGGGGGGTCCAAAAAGCCCAGTTCCTGAGAGAGCTCTCCCCTGTAAATAACCCCACCTCTGGTCCTTCCCCAGAGGTAGTAATTACCCAGAGAGCAGAGCTCTGGGACAATGGACCACTGGAGTGACCTGGGATGACGGGGCCTTGGAAACCCTGGTTCCCAATGGAGCTCACCTCCTGCAATTGCCCCACCTCTTGCCCTCCCCACGGGGTACCAATCCCCAAGAGAGCGGAGCTCTGGGGCAAGTGGCCTTCAAAGTGGCCGGAGGTAAAGGGTCCCAGAGGGTGTGGGGTACGGGGGCCAGCCGGTAGTTCCAGGAGCCCGGCATGCTGGAGAGATATGTCGGTCAGAGACCAGCTCTTTCAAGATCAGGTGGACTAATGAAAACAAGGGAAATGAAAGCTCTGGGAGATTGCAGTTGCTCTGAGGAGCCCAAAACAGCTGAGAAAAAACAAGGGGGTAGAGGTAGGGGGTTAACCCCTGCAGCCCAGTATCTGTGACACAACCTATATAGCTGCCCTTGAATGAGGGCTTCCATATTATATAACTAACCTAGGTATGGCATAATAGATCATTTACTTAATGCTCCTGTTTGTGTATAAACCAGACATAGGCAAATTTAGTTTAGGCACTAGAGTTCTGCCTTATCTTACAGGCTAATTTTTGGAATTAACAATGTGCAACCACCCACTGGACTTTCAATTCTACACTATCTTGGTTTTTGGATGCAGCACTGGATACTAAGGGTAGATCAGAATGTTTCACCTCTATATTCTACAGAACCCAGGAGTGACCACTTTGTGAAATATTATTTTTAACTGTGTGCACAATTTAGCTCAACTTTCCCACGATTTAGCAAAACATGCACATCATTTAGCAAATTGGGCGCACAATTAGTAAAGCCAAGAATTACTTGGCTTTTTACCATGTTTAAGCTTCAAAGCATGCAGCTTTAATAGCATAACTAAAATGGTTACCTCCACAGTGACTAATATGAAATATGAGATCAGAGA
Organism: Bombina bombina; assembly: GCF_027579735.1. Taxonomy (NCBI): domain Eukaryota; kingdom Metazoa; phylum Chordata; class Amphibia; order Anura; family Bombinatoridae; genus Bombina; species Bombina bombina. The sequence goes on along the minus strand of NC_069507.1, from coordinate 55,377,090 downwards.
TTTAATTAGATGTACAGATAAAAATGTTGTATACCTCATACAGTGTCCCTGTAATAGACAATATTTGGGGGAGACCTCTCGTCCCCTGAGAGACCGAATAAGGGAACTTAAACATTGACACTTTAAAGAATCACAGAACAAGAACACAAATGGATTGAAATATTGGGGGATCAGGAAAATAAAAGGAGACTGGAGAGGGGGCAACATTAATAAACGTCAATTGAAAGCTGAGGCAGAATTAAATTTTAATTTTAACACTTTGGAGCCATCTGGCCTTAATTTAGAACTGGACATGAATTGCTTAATATAGTAAAATGTATCATAATAAGGACAATGGTTCTTTTTCAACTTTACATTTTGTCTTTTTCTAACAAACTATAATGTGCAGTCATAGAAATAAATCTTTTAACATCACCCTAATGTATATATCACATAAGATTGGTAATTATGTTCTATTCAATTACTAATTTGTAAAGAAAAACTATATGGCATGAGATTACATATAATTTTGTAATGCCAAAGTTAAAATTAAAATATCAATTGCCTAACATCAAAAATTACTATATTACTATATACGTATCCCCTATAATGTATGGCCAATATAATTTAAACTGAAAAAACACTTTCACTGAAAAATATGTTTATAATGTGCCACCTAAACTGGTATGCATTTTCTGATACTAATATAACATCAATCTATATTACTTTCCTCACTTAACAATATGTTCATGTTTTGTCACCAAAACTTGAATGCATTCATTGATACTTGAACACCATGGATTTATACTACCTTTATTCCTTTATGCAAGTTTCTTTTTCATTTAAAATAAAATTAATTTTTTTTAGGTTTTTGGACAATTACTGCCCCTTTAAGAATCAAGGAAATTGAAATAACTTTTTCAAAATTCAAAAAGTTTATGAAGGTTGATCCCAAATCCAACATAAGAAGCAATTAACAGCAGGAATAGCTCATCTTGAAAAAAGCTTTACCAGCTGAAACGCGTTGATGGAGCTAAACCTATTTTCCTTTGCTGAGTCCTTGCAACAAAATATCAGAGCGCTCTGGTTTTAATTATGGAGAAGTAATGCTGTCTGCATTTATCGATGTGCAGCGAACATGATACGTTACATGGTATCATGTCCACTCGCACATTAATAAATTGACCCCTATGAATAAAGTGCTTTCAGTTCCATGATAGTGCTTTATTGATAGTATGCACTTTAAAAACTGTTTGTCTTGATAAAGTCTAAAACTACAGCCGAAATATCGACATGTTATTTTCTATAGACATAACACGACATATATATATTAGCGGGTCTGAGTCTTTCGCTTGTGCTTTACATTTTTACTTTCAACTTGTAATACCAGTGCTTAGCCGAGATGCTAATGTTCTACGTTAAGCGCAGTTAGCACTCATGAGCGATACACATTTATCGCTCCACTTGTATTCTAGCCCCGTGTTCTTTATTTCTTTTGTGTCATGGCATATTTTTGACAAAATGTTCTTTTAGGCTTTCTGTAGAGCTTATATAGGGCCCTTTATCAAAAAATTATTGGTATAGAGAAATGTCATGCAAAAACTTTGGGATTTATTTTTGAGCATTATATTGTAACATATATGTTGCTCATTTACATCCAGAGCCATGCACAGAAAGATAAACAACTTTCAAGGTACTATTTGCCTTAATAAAACTCTATGAGAGACCTAACAGTCTGACGAGACTTTTTAGATAATCTCGCCAGACCGGAGAGCTTTAGATCATCCAGCCAATAGTCTATAAACAGGACAGGTCACAAAAGAAAGTTTTCACTGGGATAAAACACCAAGATGTATGTCATTTATTATTAAATCTATAGGGGCCTATCTATCAAGTTCCATATGGAACTTGAGGGCTCGTGTTTCTGGCGAGCCTTCAGGCTCGCCAGAAACACCACTTATAAAGCAGCGGTCTAAAGTCCACTGCTCCATAACCTGTCCGCCTGCTCTGAGGAGGTGGACAGACATCGCCGCAATACAACGAATATGATCGGTTTGATTGACACCCCCCTGCTAGCTAGATTGGCCGCGAATCTTCAGGGGGCGGCATTGCACCAGCAGTTCACAAGAGCTGCTGGTGAAATGCTGAATGCGGAGAGCGTACTGCTCTCCGCATTCAGTGAGGTCTGTCGGATATGATCCGCAATGTCGGATCATGTCCACCAGGCCTTTCATAAATAGACTCCCTAATGTTAAAATCAAATATATATATATATACATACAAGCAGTGTTTAGGGCACTAAAGTTCATCAAAATAGTCATTTAAATATCCCAAAAAAGTTAGATATGTAAAAAATGTGCATCTGACACCCTCTTAAATACACTTACTGAGACACACAAGTAACACAATTATAACAATGTAACATCCTAGTATAAACTGCTTAATGAAACCCAAAATTAGTTTTTCATGATTCAGATCGAACATATAATTTTAAACAACTTTCCAATTTACTTCTATTATCTAATTTTCTAATTTTTTTGGTATCCTTTGTTGAAAAGCATGCCTAAGTAGGCTCAGGAGCCGCGAGCTAGCTGCTGATTGGTGGCTGATTGGTGGCATTTTATCATTGGCTTACCGATCTGATCAGCTTGCCCCCAGTAGCGCATTGCTTCTCCTTCAATAAAGGATGCCAAGAGAATTAAGCGAAATTGATAACAGAAGTAAATTAGAATATTGTTTAAAAATGTATGTTCTATCTGAATCACGAAAGAAAAAAAAAATGTGTTTCATGTTACTGGATTTCTTTCATGATTGAGATAGAACATACATTTTAAACAACTTTCTAATTTATTTCTGTTATCAAATTGTCTTTGTTTTCTTGTTACCCAATGTTGAAAAGCAGGAAGGTAATCTCAGGAGTGTGCATGTGTCTGCAGAACTATATGTCAGCACTCTTGCAACACTGTTATTAAAATAGTAAGAACACTAGATAACAGCACTATTTGTTGTCATGTAGCGTTCCAGACATGTGCACACTACCTATCTAGAAATCTCTTCTACAAAGAATAGCATGAAAACAACACCATTTATATACATTTTATATATATATATACTCTGTATATATATATGTGTGTGTGTGTGTGCACACATACATATTTACACATATAAACACATATATACATACACAGTTACTTTTGAGCCCTTCCCAGTCAAACACCTTGACATATTCCATATCCCTTTTAAAGACTATAAACATATTTTTTATTAAATATGTTTATATATATGTATATCTTTCAGGCAAGCAGTTCACATCTGGTTTCCCCCATCACCCTTAGGGAGACTTCCCCAGGGCCATTATACAAATACACACAGAAAGAGAAGCGCTCTACCAGGAATGAACAACAGCAGCTTGTCTATGAGTAAGCACCACCAGGGGGCGTGAAACGCGTCAGTCAGCTGATATGCTCCATGTGTGTATGTGCTTTTTTTAACTGGATACAATAAAGTATTTCTGTTTCATTTTTGAACCTCTTATGTGCAGCCTTACTTTCTTTCTACATGAACAACAGCAGCTTGTTCTATGGCGATTTACCACCAAGAAGCAGCCTCTTTTTGCCCTATTGTGCTTTTCACAGAGGAGAACTTTCGTGAATTGTAATCAGTTTGATCCCCCCCCCCCCAGTAAGGTCAGTCCAGCCTCGAAATACCAGACAATCGTCCTCTGAACAAGGAGCATCGTAAACCCTAAGAAAACGGAATAAAAAACACGCCCCACTGGGACCACAGATAATCGGAATAAAAAACTGAATAAAAAACACGCCCTACTGGGACCACAGATAATCTCCCACAGCTTCCTCCAAGTTGTTCTAAACAAATATACAATACACAAGGGGTGCTATTCAGATCACATTGATATAACATGGAAAATATGAACAAATCAAAGGAAAAAAATATTTTGTTATAAGCATGTATATGTGTTAGATGTTATATGCATCAGTATAATCTTAATATCTTTTTAGTCACCCTTCATTCATATGACATAATTTTAGTAACATAGAAAAAAACAAAAGAACCATAGGATCATATCAAAATTGCAAAACTTTACTTTGATGCAGTATACTAACCCAAAGATTTCATACAAGAGTCTGTAGCACAAGTTATAAACTCCCATTGCTGCTGTTTTTACATGTAAATGTGTCAAGCTTGTCAGAATCTATGATATTTGTTATAATAAATCAGTAGATCATTGTACGCTGGTATTATAAGTTGTCAGCAATGCAAACGCAAGCTCACGTTCGCATTGCCGGGAAGCATTATGCTCACGAGAGGGCGCTTCCATAGGCTCCAATGAGTTTTGAACCTAAGCGCAGCTAAGGGGGTAAGTAGCGCAGCGATGGCATTAACTATAAATATATATGTATATAAACATATATATTTACTGGGAACACACAGTTCCTATAGACCGCAATGTAAAGGCACTTTTCAGTGCTGTTTTTTTTCTAACACCCCACTCCAACCAACTTTACCCCCCCAAATTCTGCCTAGTGCAGTTATTTTATTAAACATTTTTATAATAATATTATAAAGATGCTGCTACCTTTCAGCTAGATTACAAGTGTTGTGGTACGGGCTTTTAACGCTGAAAAAAAATGGCAATTCCAGCGTAATGGAACGCATATTACGAGTCATGTCGGTAGCCTGTAATGCAACGTCCATTCCGCACTCAAAAAAATATTGTTTTTGTGTGGGATTTTCATAGCGCAAGTATTAAAGATTGTGCCATCTGGCTAAAATGCTTACGTTACAGCCTATACCGACACGATCCATACCGCCATCTGAGAGCAGTAGTTATGGATTTTGCGAAACAAAAATGTTTCACAAAACTCATAACTAAACTGTTACAAAGTACACTAACCCCCATAAACTACCTATTAACCCCTAAACCGCAATCCTCCTGCATCGCAAACACTATATTAAACCTATTAACCCCTAATCTGCCGCTTCCCGACATTGCCGGCACTATAATAAAACTAACACCCCAATAACTTAAAATTAAAAGTACAATATAACTCTCTTAAAATAAATAAAAACTTACCTGTGAACTAAAAATAAACCTAACATTAAACTATAAATTAATCTAACATTACTATTCTAATAAAATAAAGACTACTAACAATAAAAAAAAATCTAAATTACAAATTTAAAAAAAACCTAACTCTACGAAACAAATTAAAAAATCTAAAATTACAAAAAATAATAAACAGTAAATTACGAAAAATAAAAAACACTAAGCTTACAAAAAATAATAAACAAAATTATCAACAATAAATACAATTACACCTAATACCTAATAGCCCTATAAAAATAAAAAAGCTCCCCAAAATAAAAACACCCCCTAGCCTACAATAAACTACAAATAGCCCTTAAAAGGGCATTTTGTAGGGCATTGCCCTAAGTTAAACAGCTCTTTTACCTGTAAAATACAAAGTCCCTCCAACTGTAAAACCCATCACTCAACCAACCACCCTACCAACCCCCCAAAATAACATACAAATAGCCCTTAAAAGGGCCTTTTGTAGGGCACTGCCCTAAGTTAAACAGCTTTTTTACCTGTAAAAAAAATGCAAAGTCCCTCCAACTGTAAAACCAATCACCCAACCAACCCTCCAAAATAAAAAACCTAGTGGTGGCGATGTCGTGGAGCGGCGGAATAGGAGTTAATAACTTTATTATAGTGACGTTGATGTCGGGGAGAGGCAGAATAGGGGTTAATAAATGTATTTAGGTGTCGGTGATGTCAGGAGCCGCGGAAAAAGGGGTTAATAACTTTTATTAGTGCCGGCAATGTCGGGGGTGGCAGATTAGGGGTGTTTAGACTTGGGGTTAATGTTAGGGTGTTAGGTTGAAAAGTAACTTTTTTCCCCATAGACATCAATGGGGTTGTGTTACGGAGATTTTTCATTCCGCACTTCAGGTGTTAGTTTTTTTCTAACACTCTCTCCCTATTGATGTCCAAGGGGGGAAATCGTGCACGAGCACGTCAAAGCAGCCCTTGACTTTTGTGTGGTATGGAGCTTAACGCCACCATATCAGACGCACAAGGTGGCTTTTCAGCTTTTGAGTGAAATAACGCAACTTTTTTGGCGTTAGTTTTGCATCCTGTTTAGCGCAAAACTCGTAATCTAGGTGTTTATTTTTTAATAAACAACACTACACTGTATTTTGGGGGCATTTGGGGCATATTTATAAAATTAAACAGAGATCTGATCTCTGGTTAATTTTATAAGCGCTAATTGCTACTCCATACTCGCGGACAAATTTTCCAGTTTGCAGGTGGGATAATTTAGCGCTCCACTTGTAATCTAGGCCTCAGTGTATACTGCACTAAAGTAACGTTTTGCATTATATACTGTATATTATAATCTGCTCCATTTTTTATTATATGTTACTTAAATTATTAAATAAGATTTCTAAGAGTAAATATCATAATTAATATTAATTAATTAACTAATGAGCGCAGGGTGAGAAACACCAAACTCCTGAGAATACCTATGTGTTCCCAAAAATAGGTAATATGAAAATCAGAAGTAGTGACAAAAGGAAAACTATAATCATTCCAAAATCAGGAGAAGAAATTACTATCAAGGAATGTATCAGATGCACCACGAAGGGGGTAATTTATATTCTTAAATGCACATGTAATTTATTTTATTTTGGAGAGACCAAACGTATGATCAAAGATAGGATAAGAGAACATCTATTATGTATTGAAAAGGGAGTGACAGACACTAATCTATATAGGCATTTTAAAACTGTACACAAGGGCAATACTAAAGATCTAAAATATTGGGGGATTTTACATGTGAAACAAAATTGGAGGGGGGGAATATAGAAAAATTTCGGAAAATAAAAGAGGCAGAACTGATTTATAGACACAACACTCTGTTCCCTGCTGGTTTAAATTCAGAATTAGACATCTCTCCATTTTTATTTGACTAAACATTATTATGTAATGCACAATCTGTATTTTACTAGATGACATACACAATATCAATTTAGATTCTTAACATACTATTATTTTTAAATCAGTTTTAATTATTTTTAAGTATTTCTTTCTTTTTAGCAAATAATTTTTAACACAAGTGATTTAGAAACAGATACAATACTAATTTTAAGTACTAATTCTAAAGTATCAACTTTTAATATCACTTTTAAGGGAGTTCTGTGAAATTTAGTAATAGAAACCTCCTTTATAACTATGTGAGTGATTAGAGATATGAAGCTACCTAAGCTATATGGTTACTTGCCAATACTACCTTAAATACTAAGTCCGCCCTGGATAACACTCCCAGGTGTTTTACAACCAATGAGAAACAGACTACACCTTTAAATAAAGACATACCTGTTGCAGTCTAATCATCTTGAGAAAGCCCTGTAGAGGGGGAAACGCGTCGATGTGCTGCAACTACTATTGAGATTACTATTTGAAGCTGAAGCTACCACAGTGTTCATTGAGGATTGTGCAATATCGCTATAATAACTAGTGATTTGAAAGACTTGCAACTACTCTCTGAACTTTTCATCGGATAACCAAGCTTGTTTTCATCTTTAATTCTGTACCTGCGTGCTTGTTAGCACTAAGAGCAGGTATTATTCATCGGACAATTGCTACACTTTAATAGTCACCACTACCGCTGCTAACCGGGTCCGAGTTTGGACCAATAAGAAAAGCCAATCTGAGGCAGCGCCCACATTAGCGTTGTCATCACGCTAAAGGCTCTTAACCAACTTATGGAGGACACCGAGGGGAAAGTTTGTGGCAAGCCCCTGTCTGCTGCTGACTAGGTCCGAGTTTGGACCAATCAGAAGAGCCGATCTGAGACAGCGCCTACATTAGCGGTGTCACCACGCTAACGTCTGTAACCAACTCACGGAGGATTTTCGAGTGGAAAGTTTGGGGTAAGCCCCTGTTTGCTAGCAAACCAACAACATACATTAAGGATACTGTAAGTGTACACCAAACTATCATTTATTGTACTACGAACTTTCTCTGCTATTACAATTATCATATGGCGGCAACTTAAGGACTTTTAATCACGGAGATGTCCGTTTTTATTTACAATTGTGTATTATTTGCTGTGCATTAAATTGATGCTATTTTTTAAGATACGCTAAATGTCTATGCCAATTTCATTTCACCTTTAGCTATAGCGCTCCTGATATACTCTCCTTTTCTAAATATCATAATTCCTTATTCTAAATTATGTTCATTAGTAAAAAAAAACTTCATATAATACCATCAAAATCTCAAAGTAAGAAAGAGAAAAAAGGATTTTTTATTTGCGATTCCATTATTACTTTCCTTTAGAGTGTAAGCTCACGAGTCCACCTGTCCTTTTGATCGTCTTATGGAAAAATGCTTTACAGCTTACAGTGACTCAAAAGAAGAGTCCTCTACCCCTTATGATTTATGTAAATGTATTTTGACTTTTGTACTCCATGGGGCATATTTATCAAAGTGTAAGCAGACATGATATGATGTAGCGTTTCATGTCCGCTGCACATCGATAAATTCCGACAGCATACGCTGTCTGCATTTATCATTGCACCAGCAGTTCACCAGAACTGCTTGTGCAATACCACACCCTGCAGATTCACGGCCAATCGGCTGCTAGCAGGGGGTGTCAATCAACCCGATCAGGTTGATTTCTGTCCGCTGCCTCAGAGCAGGCGGACAAGTTATGGAGCAGCGGTTTTTAGACCACTGCTTCATAACTTCTGTTTCCGGCGAGCCTGAAGGCTCGCCAGAAACAAGGGGCATCAAGTTCCATATGGAGCTTGATAAATCAGCCCCCATATCTGTAAACTCAATGATCCAGCTCTGCGTAATATGTGGGCACTTTATAAATAAACAATAATAATAATAATAATTGCATGTAGTGATATGGAGAAGAGGGTTTTTGACCAATAACCAATGTTCTAAATTGTATCAAACGTTTTGCCAGTATATTTGCACCATAAAATAGACAGAGATGCACTGATGTTTAAAAAGATAAAAAAAAGTGATTGCATGTGACATATCAAGCAACTAATACCAATAAAAATGGAGCTAGTTAAAAAGACTTATTTTTCTTGAAAGCTCCATAGGATAGGCCGACTCAATGTTACTCCTCTAGAAGAAGAAAGGAATTCTCCAGACTTTGAAAACACTTCCTGAACACTAACCCCCGAAGATTCACTTACTGGGAGAAGTCTTCATCCAAGCGGCAAGACATCCTCAATGAAGCCGGCAGAAGTGGTCCTCCAGATGGGCAGAAGTCTTCATCCAGACGGCATCTTCTATCTTCATCCTTCCAACACGGAGCGGCTCCATCTTCAAGACATCCGGCGCGGAGCATCCTCTTCAATTGATGGCTTCTTCGGAATGAATGTTTCTTTAAGTGACGTCATCCAAGATGGCGTCCCTTAGATTCCGATTGGCTGATATAATTCTATCAGCCAATCGTAATTAAGGTAGAAAAAATCCTATTGGCTGATGCAATCAGCCAATAGGATTGAGCTGGCATTCTATTGGCTGTTCCAATCAGCCAATAGAATGCTAGCTTAATCTTATTGGCAGATTGGATCAGCCAATAGGATTGAAGTTCAATCCTATTAGCTGATTGCATCAGCCAATAGGATTTTTTTCTACCTTAATTCCAATTGGCTGATAAAATTCTATCAGCCAATCGGAATCTAAGGGACGCCATCTTGGATGACGTCACTTAAAAGGTTAATTCATTCTGAAGAAGCCATCGATTGAAGAGGATGCCCCACGCCGGATGTCTTGAAGATGGACCACTTCTGCCCATCTGGAGGAACACTTCTGCTGGCTTCGTTGAGGACATCTTGCCGCTTGGATAAAGACTTCTCCCGGTAAGTGAATCTTCGGGGGTTAGTGTTAGGATTTTTTAAGGGTGTATTGGGTGGGTTTATTTTTTAGGTTAGGGATTTGGGCAGCAATAGAGATAAAGACTTCTCCCGGTAAGTGAATCTTCGGGGGTTAGTGTTAGGATTTTTTAAGGGTGTATTGGGTGGGTTTATTTTTTAGGTTAGGGATTTGGGCAGCAATAGAGCTAAATGCCCTTTTAAAGGCAATGCCCATCCAAATGCCTTTTTCAGGGCAATGGGGAGCTTAGGTTTTTTTAGTTAGGCTTTTATTTGGGGGGTTGGTTGTGTGGGTGCTGGGTTTTACTGTTGGGGGTTGTTTGTATTTTTTTTACAGGTAAAAGACCTGATTTCTTCGGGGCAATGCCCCGCAAATGGCCCTTTTAAGGGCTATTGGTAGTTTAGTTTAGGCTAGGGTTTTTTTTTATTTTGGGTGGGCTTTTTTTATTTTGTTAGGGCTATTAGATTAGGTGTAATTAGTTTAAAGATCTTGTAATTTGTTTTCTATTTTCTGTAATTTAGTGTTTATTTTTTTGGTAATTTAGATAATTTTATTTAATTTATTTAATTGTATTTAATGTAGGGAATGTATGTATTTAATTGTAGTGTAGTGTTAGGTGTTATTGTAACTTAGGTTAGGTTTTATTTTAGAGGTCAATTTGTATTTATTTTAGCTAGGTAGTTAGTAAATAGTTAATAACTATTTAGTAACTATTCTACCTAGTTAAAATAAATACAAACTTGCCTGTAAAATAAAAAAAAACTAAGCTAGATACAATGTAACTATTAGTTATATTGTAGCTAGCTTAGGGTTTATTTTATAGGTATGTATTTAGTTTTAAATAGGAATAATTTAAGTAATGATAGTAATTTGTATTTAGATTTATTTAAATTATATTTAAGTTAGGGTGTTAGGGTTAGGGTTAGACTTAGGTTTAGGGGTTAATAAATTTAGAATAGTGGCAGCGACGTTGGGGATGGCAGATTAGGGGTTAATAAATGTAGGTAGGTTGCGGCGACATTGGGGGAGGGAGATTAGGGGTTAATAAATATAATGTAGGTGTCGGCAATGTTGAAGGCAGCAGATTAGGTGTTAATAAGTATAACGTAGGTGGCGGCGATGTCCGGAGCAGCAGATTAGGGGTTAATAAGTATAATGCAGGTGTCGGTGATGTGTAAGATTAGGGGTGTTTAGACTCGGGGTTCATGTTAGGGTGTTAGGTGTAAACATAAAATGTGTTTCCCCATAGGAATTAATGGGGCTGCGTTACTGAGATTTACGCTGCTTTTTTGCAGGTGTTAGACTTTTTCTCAGCCGGATCTCCCCATTGATGTCTATGGGGAAATCGTGCACGAGCACGTATAACCAGCTCACCGCTCACTTAAGCAGCGTTGGTATTGGAGTGCAGTATGGAGCACAATTTTGCTCTACGCTCACTTCTTGCCTTTTAACGCCGGGTTTATAAAAACCTGTAATACCAGTGTTGCAATGAAGTGAGCGGTGAGAAAAAATTGCACGTTAGCATTGCACAGCTCATAACACAAGACTCGTAATCTAGCCATTTGTTTGGTGTTGATCTATCCCATTTTATAACTCTCTTATAAAAATATTATTATAATGTTATGTTTTGGCCATAAAAGGACATAGGGGTACATGCTGCTTATTCCACGTGAGCCTTTCCGTCTAGCCGAAAACAGGAGTTAAGAAGCAGCGATCTTAAGATTCTGAGGTGGTTGACTGCAATCATCCCAATCAGATACGATCGAGATGATTTACACTCCCTGCTAGCAGCAGATTGGCTGCAAATGTGCAGGGGGCGGCATTGCACAAGCATTTCACCAGAAATGCTTGTGCAATGTTAAATGCCAACAGCATATGCTGTTGGCATTTAGTGATGCAGGACGGACATGATTTGCTATATCGAATCATCCGCCCCGGTATGATAAATCTACCCCTAAATCTTTACAAAACACCCAATTGCATTGTGTTAGTGTGTTGGCTGCTTTCAGTATTTATGTCCATATTTAAACTTCAGTTTTTTTATCATTTTTTTGCCCTGGTTCACAAGTTAGTGAATTATCTTCTCTTACACTCTACGAGTTAACAGGAAGCATATTAAGTGATACAAAATGAAGGCAATGGTGATCCTTGCTGCATTGGTGTGAAAATGGCGTCCCATTTTAATGTGTACTTGGACTGAGGCCAACACAGTTTCTTTGTAATGTCGGAGTTTTCGATGGCAGCTGCACACACTAAGTTATAACCCACTGCTCTGCTATGTTCCCCCAGGCTCCTTCAAGTGATGAAAACCATTGATTTGTACCATCGCGCACATAACCTGCGAGCGATTCCCTCTATTCTTCAATTCCCAGCGGTGCATTCAAGAGGGGAAACCGGTAATTTGAGTTATCAGGAGCAGATACAGAAGAACTAGCTGGTAATATACAATTCTGGCAACCCGTCACCGGGGTTATTTTCTGCCTGGGAAGGCTATCATTTCATTCTGCCTGGACTGCTGTTAGAAGCTGCACTGCTTCTCTCTCTGCCTTGGAGCTGACAGAATGAAGTATATTTTCAGACATGTTTTCTACAAAGGTTTCTTGGGCAGAATAATAATGCTGCTCTACATAATGTTATGTGCAAAGAGTATGAAAGCATTAAAAGCAAATTCCGTCAATGACTTGTAATTAATCTTACAAGGGTTTGATTGCATAAAAGTGAAAAGGATTGCTAGGTGAGTTTATTTAAAGGGATACTGAACCCATTTTTTTGTTTCATGATTCAGATATAGCATGCAATTTTAAGCAACTTTCTATTTTACTCCTATTATCAATCTTTATTCATTCTCTTGTTATCTTTATTTAAAAAAAAACAGGAATATAAGCTTACAAACCGGACCATTTTTGGTTCAGCACCCTCGATAGCGTTTGCTGATTGGTGGCTACATTAAACCAACGATCAGCAAGCACTACCCATGTGCTGAACCAAAGATTTTACATTCCTGCTTTTTCAAATAAAGATAACAAGAGAACTAAGAAATATTGTTATTTGGTGTAAATTATAAAGTTGCTTAAAATTTCATGCTCTGTCTGAATCATGAAAAAAATGGGTTCAGTTACCCTTTAACTAACAAGTGATTTCATTATAATGTATATTTTTTTTATTGCCAGTTAGTCTTGTATCTCCTTTTTCCAATGCAGGTTACTGGTTTGGCTTCATAATGTTCCACTGGGAATTTATATTACATTTTATGCATAACAACAGTATACTTTGCATTAAAACTCATGATGGAGTAATGTGCCAACACTGTAAATTAAATGTGAGAAGTAAGCTTTGTAGGCACTGTGTCAGAGTTTACAACTGTGCTGCATTTTGTGGGACTGTCATGGTTTAGGAGCTCTTCCTCGTGTCCCTCCTGCAGTTACTCAAGACCTTTTAATGGTCCAGGTTAGCCAAAGATCATCAAGCCATGCCTTTGATTTGTCCATTCCTGTCCAGTTCCACCTTTTCCCCAGCCCATCTATTGATGTGCAAAGCCATAGAACAAGCAAATGAGCTGTTATGTTCCTGAGAGAGTGCTTCTCTTCCTGTTTGTATTTAAATAATAACCCTAGGGAAGTCTCCCTAAGGGTGATAGGGGAAACCAGGGGAAACCAGACGTGGACTCCTTGCCCAATGTGCTTAGAGGAATATGGCTACACCTCACCGCTAAGGCCAATACGGTTTTCTAGAGTTGTCATGTTAAGAGAAGGATTGCCTGGCATTTCAGGGCTGAACTTAACTTGTTAGGCAAGATCAGATTGATATACTTCAGGAAAGTCCTTCTCTGAGAAAAGCACAACTGGAAAAAATAAGAGGTTGCTCCCAGGTGGTAACTCCCCATAGAGCAAGCTACTGACCTGCTGTTTGTTACTGGTAGAGCCCTTCTCTTTGTATTTTCTATACTTGACATTTCATTGTTAAATTGTATCGTTTGGTAGTAATAACAAAAAGCTTCCTTTAACCCTTTACTGATGTGCCGAATTTGTCTACATTGGAACAAAGTTTCGATGTAAACAAATTGAAATCATGTGATTGTGCATGCGATCGCAGGATTTCAATGATGGGATCGGGTCAGGGTGGGGAGTACCTATGATGCTAGGCATGCCCTCCAAGCCGCGATCCCTTTCAGGGAGCGCCTTTGGCTAAAGCCCAGTACAGTTAGGACGGTATGGAACATCCTAAAGGCGGGAAGGGGTTAAAAGGACAGTCAACACCAAAATTGTTATTATTTAAAAAGATAGATAATGCCTTTACTACCCATTCCCCAGCTTTGCACAACCAACATGGTTATAGTAATATACTTTATAACCTTTAAACCTCTAAATCTCTGTTATTAGCCACTACAGACAGACTCTTATCACATGCTTTTTTTATTAGCTTTCACAACAAGAAACTGTTAATCCATGTGGGCCATAGATAACACTGTGCTTTCTCTCGTGGAGTTGTGGCTGACACTGCACTAATTGGCTAAAATGCAAGTTAATAGATAATAAATATATATGTGATCAGGGAGCTGTCAAAAGAGGCTTAGATACAAGGTAATCACAGGGGTTAAAAGTATATTAATATAATGGTGTTGGTTATGCAAAACTGGGGAATGGGTAATAAAGAGATTATCTTTAAGTCCAAGTGATTGTAGGTGCAATTACTTTGAAGGTTTTTTTTTTGCTGTGTTTTTAAATTCAAAATCATTATATTCTATTAGAAAACTCAGTTATTGCATGGTTTCAACTATCTTTGCAACTGCATGAAATTCCCCTTAATGCTTTGAATCATATAATTTGACACTTGACAGTGATATTCCAATCTATCATTAAATAATTTTCAAGCAGTTTTAATAGCCTTCATCTACTGAAACCTACTTTCAAACAGATTTTTTTTTTTCTAACAGATTTTTTTTATGTTTTACATTTTCGAGCATGCTCAGTTCATATACTATACAATTTCATTGCAGCTATAATTTTTTCTTACAGATACATTTTTCCTATGAGCGTCACTATTTGATTTAAACATAGATCATTTCTCATTCTTTTCTTGTTTTTCAGATGACGTATTCACAAATTGTATAAAAAAATACAAACACTTCCTGGTTTATAATTCATTTCCTTTACCTCAGCCCCTTGGAGGTGGTGCAGTGTGACGAGGGGCCTGTTTTCACAGGAAACAATGTCTGAGAGCCACAAACTGTACATATGTGGTACTCTGGTACCCCAAGATCAAGCAGTGTCTTATGAGAACAACAAACTACTACACTCTCGCCATATGTAAATGATTTGTAGTCATTCTATTTGCATAGTGAATGTTTATGCAGAATTCTATGGAAGACCTCATGACTCAGATCCTACATCGCTTTTCCTTCTTTGACAGGTTGATAGGACTAATTCCTTCAGGGATGGTCAACAGCTATGTGTCTGTACTTTATTGTTTTTCTATTCATGGTCCTTACCTCCTGTACGTTTGTGCTGTGCCCAGGGGCAGAACTACAGGGGGTGCAGAGCCTGCAACTGTGACCGGGCCCCCGAGGGTGGGGGCCCAGCTTAAAAAAAATTGTTTTTTCTTTTTTCAATAAAAAATGTTGCCCTGCCACTGCCTGCACTGATATCATTTGAGTGTGACATGATGCTTCACTAGTGTCTCTGACTACAGGGGTTAGCGTTTCTGTTTTACCCATTGGTGTTTATGTGTGTGTGTGTGTGTATATGTATGTATGTGACTGTGTGTGTATTCATGCATGTATGTGTGTGTGTGTGTATTTATGCATGTATGTGTGTGTGTGTGTATGTATGTATGTGACTGTGTGTGTATTTATGCATGTATATGTGTGTGTGTATGTTTATGGAACCAGCAAATTACAGACCTTGTTACTACAGCATGGGGGAGCGGGGGGTAAACAGTATCACTATACAGTACCACTATATACAGTATGGGGGGGCTGGACTATGTCACAGACTACTGTGGTCACTTTATAAAGTACTGGGGCGGGTAGGGTCAGGACAGCCATCTCACCAGCAGATTACAGACTGTATCACTAACTCACTATATACAGTACTGGTGGGTTAAACAGTGTCACTATATACAGTAATAGGGGGTCAGACCATCTCACAGACTGTGGGCACAGGGACAGGGTACCTCCTTTTGCAGACATGTAATCTGATCCACATTTTTTTTCTGTGTTAAATGTAAAAAAAAAAAAAAAAAAAAGATATGTATCAAATTCACATTTTTTTTTTGGCGTGGGGGGCCCTTTTTCGATTCTTGCACCTAGGCCCTGCGGTTTCTAGTTACGCCTCTGGCTGTGCCTGTTGCTGGATATGTAATGAGTTCTTGAATGTGTGTTTCTTTTCCCAAAATTATAACTAAATTGATAGTATTATATAGGCTGGTGTTATGACTACACAGGGATAAATTTTGACAGTCAGTAGATTAAGATAGAACTATTTTATTTTTGTGCTTAGCAGACAATGAAGCTTTGATAACATATAAAATATATAAACATAAACAAAAAAACTATTTCTGTCGGTGGACAGTGTACATTATTAGTTTTAACAAAATTGCTTGCCTAATTCCTTGTCTAACTCCTGGTATCATTCTATTTTAAAAAGTATTCACAGAACAATATATATTGTATAGGCAATTTCAACCCTGGCCCAATTCCAAACAGAAGCAATATAGAGTTATTCTTTAGCAATAGGGTTGCCATACGTCCTGGAAAACCGAGAAAGTCCCAGCATTATATATTTAAAAATGTTTGCAGAAATTATACTTTAATCTTCAAAATTGAGTACATCTAATGTTCCAGAATTAATAGAGAGGTTGCACTCAACTATAGTCATTATCTATAAATATATAATTGTTTAAGGTATCTGATATATAATTTACTTAATAAATAAATAACAATGTTGCATTCTTTTGAAGTGATTTATTTAAACAACCTCATAGCATATTATTTGATAAAACTTATATTGTTATAGTTGCTTAATATACTGTAACAATGAATCAGTAAATGAGCTCATGTACTGAATAAAGTAATCAATCTAATAGCATTTTATGTTATCTTGAACTCTGATTATATTAATTAGTTTCAAGGTAGAAATTAAGCCCCTATGGTGGCATTGTATTTAGTTAAAACAAAGAGGTACTTATGCCAGAAATAATGTCTTAGCATCTTTTTCACACATTATAATACAATTGATGCATAATGTATTGTCCCTTAAATTTGTTATACTGATATAAGCTATCTCCTGCACCTTGAAGTTGTAATGTTGTGCTCTCCTCTCCACAGGTTATGCTGTATATGAGTGTTGGGCTTGGTTACTCATGCCTCTCACTCACAACTTGGATCCAGCAGAGAGAACATAGAACCTGACAATCAGTGGACCAGATCCATGACTGAAGGCCATATTGGTGCCTATTTCACATGAACAGACCAGTTTATATACTGAAGATCGTCAATACCATTTCTCAGTTAACTCTGTCTGAGCATAACAAGAGAACATCTGTGTTATTTGTGTATGCATAACACAGTACATACCTCCAACATTTATCCACTAGCCAATCAGGACAGGGAGGCTCAGTACAGAGTGTGGATAACAAAAGACCTAAACCTTGTGGCCCTACAAATATACATATATACACATATAAATACATATTATAGAAATACATGTATTTATATACATACATATATTTATACATGTGTTCCAATGGATCCGTATGTAAAAGCACATTTGGACCATTTGCTTTCTAACTCCTGATATCTCATATCTTTGAGCCCTTATAACGTTTTATGCAAAAAACAAATTCTAACTGTACTTTTAAATGTATTTTTGAAGTGTTTTGTGACACTTATTTGACTCACATAACAGTTAACCAGAGCTCTAAAGTCACTTTCTAGTGAGAATCACGAATGCACTCACACGTTTGCATTTACTTTCAACTTGTAATACAATTGCGCACAAACGGCCACAAAAACCCGATATCGCTCACGCGCAAACGATAGCGTGCCACTCGTTATCTAGTCCTTAATGTTTAACCATTTTGCAGGGAATTAAACTCACAGTTACACATAAACATTTGTACAATAATAAAATGCTTGATCGCATTACAGCATTTCATTTTTGTATTATTATGTCCCTTTAAGGAATCACATTCTTTGTTTATTAAGCTAATCTTTACTTAATGATTCTGGTAGGTGAGACCACAGATTGTAAAGTAGCCTTGCGCTGAAGCCACAATTATGATGAAATCTTATTATAAAGACATTGGGGCCAATTTACCATTGGCCGTATTGTGCCTAATACACCTATTTCCATGTGAGCCTTCAGGCTCGCCGGAAACAAGAGTTAAGAAGCAGCGGTCTTAAGACCACTGCTCCTTAACTCGTCCACTGCGTCTGAGGCTGCAGACATCAATCCGCCCGACCTCATATGATCGGGTTGATTGACACCCCCTGCTAGCGGCTGATTGTGCATTGCACAAGCAGTTCACCAGAACTGCTCGTGCAATTATAAATGGCGACAGCGTATGCTGTCGGCATTTATCGATGTCTGGCCGACATGATCGCTACAGCAGATCATGTCCGCCAGACATTTGATAAATCGGCCCCTTAGACAGCTTTCTGTGCGTGTGTGTGTAAAATAAAATTGTTCATCAACTATTTCTCCTGAAAAATATATATCATAAAAAGGAACATTTCTCAACAGCTCTAAAATATATACTGGAGTTCTTTTGAAGCTGTATTAATTTTTTTTGGGAGGTATCCAAGCACAGAATTATATTGAAAAGCTGAAAAGAGACATCATTTGGAAGGCCACTCTGCTATTGATTTCCCACCATCCCCGGGTGCAGGGAGGGGAGCTATGCTCTTTTAAATATTTTTTCTGGAAATTCTGAGAAGTCCATTTATTCCATAAATTTCAAGGGAATTCCCTGCAAACACAGTTACCATATACATATCTCTTTCCATGAAGAATGTCCTAAGCTTGTCTGGAAAAAGTGAATTTATGAATCAGAAAGTGGGATGGTTAGCAAACCATTAGCAAACAGATTTATAGGTTGAGGAAGTGAGAGGGTTAACTGAGGAAAACCCACAAGACGAGGGATGGAGAATGTGAAAGGGATTTTGGAAACTGGAACGCATTAAGGAAAGAATGAGAAATAAATGTTATAGAAATGAAAGGGGAACAGATAGATGGAATTAAACATTTATTGAAAATCAGCTGATATTTTAACAACTATCTGGGCAAGGTCAGCGATAAAGTTAAGCATTATCTATGCATTTGATGTTCCTATTGAAACAAAAATAAATTACTGCTATTAATTGATCTAAGATAATCAAGAAATTGTAAACAGTCTTTTATAGCGTAACAGAGATGCTCTAGAATTTCTTCCACTCTTGCCCAGATCCTCCTACTCCTGGCTTCTGTGCTAGCACCAGCAAACATCCAATGATATCACACGCACATTGCTGCATAGCAGATCTCAAAACAGGTATAATGTAGTCATGAAAATATCACAGAAGTAATATTAAATTGGAAGCATAAGGTAATTATAGTAAAAATGTAATCTTGGTGATACATGTCATGTTACAATCAACTCTCGCTAAATTACTGCATTATTCCATCTGTATTTGTTCCTTTAATACATAGAGAGAAAATGCCCAATATCCAATATTTCCAAGGGTTTAAATTTCAGTCTAAAAACAACATAAAAGTTCACAGCATCTCTGATGACAAGTGGCAACCTATCCATTAGGTACAGTAGGCACAGTGTATAGGGAGACTACATAAATATATTCATTTCTCTTACAATCAGAAGAAAACGTGTATCAGTTTGTCATATCTCAAATCTAACTAAATGATAACTTGAATAATTACAACATTCCTCCAGAAGCTCAGGGATGGGACATCTGTTTTTTAACAGTCTGTCCCAGCCTCCATCCCTGCTCGTATTTGTCGCTGCCTGGCATTTTATGATAGTGGTATCAGAGCATACAGCACTACAGGCTCAGCCCCAGATCATGGATTGAAGTTCATTGATGAGGAGGGCAAAAGTGTGGGCAAGCCATTATACAGGCGGTGCGAATGAGCCCCAAGCACCCCTTTAGCGACACAAGTGACCAGCCATTGGATCCAACTAAAAGATGGTACATAGGAGACCCACTTAGGTCAGTTCAGTTTACTTCTCACAATTAGCAAGATGCCGTGCTATGGCTGCATTGGTACAAAGACAAATATTATCCAGTCTGGATTATAGTCCAGGCCAGATTACAAGTGGAGCACTAAATATTGCTTTAATGAAAGCGATATTTGCGATCCACTGTGTAATACCAGCGCACCATAATGTATCATCGCTGGGAAGTATTGCGCTCCCATGAGAGCCTCGTTCTGATGCTGTCAGAGACCAGGGGTCAAGTACTACAAACAAAAGTGTGGGAACTTACCAAGACTTCCACCCTGCACACAATTAATATATTTTTAAATACACACACACTGTATTTATATGTTTAATCTATACGTTTTGGTTAATAAAGAAAATTACAACCACTGAAGGGTTGAATGGTTGCCTTTGGGCCTAAGACTCCTCCTCTGTCACAGAGTCTAACCCACTTAAGGTCCAATAGTCCTATTTCTGCTGAGGAAATCTAAATAACCCCAGAGCAAGCCACACAGAAATGTAAGCACCATATATTCCACACAGTCCAGGGTGATTACACAGAAGGACCGCTGATAGGTATGCAATTAGTGCATTGTAGGAAGTGTTAATGCCCATTACTAGAGGATCTCACTATCCCTCTAACCAGACTGTGCTCTAGCTTCTCCCACCAACAGCAGTGTTTACTGAAGCTTTCTGTTCTCTGTCCAGGAGGAACTTAGTTCCACCTGCAAAAATAGTGCAGGAACTCCATTCCCATGCGTTCCTGCTCGACTTGACCCCTGTCAGAGACGACATCAGAACTTCAGCACCAGCGATGGGGGTAACACATAAATATATATGTATATAAGCTTAAAGTAATATGAAAGCCAAAAATGTTATTTGTGATGCAGACAGAGCATACTATTTTTAAAATGTTTCCAATTTACTTCTATTATCAAATTTGCTAAGTTCCCGTGATATTCTGTGTTGAAGAGATACCTAGGTTGGCATCTGAAACAAAAAATACAACATACTAAATAGCGCCAAAAAACATTGATACAAAAATATTAGTAAAAAGTGTCAAAATCACACAAGTTGAATAACCCTTGTGTGCAAGTGGTGCGTGGAAATATGGGGGTGGCTTCCTCTTCAAATAATCTCTTGTGATAAACATAGGATCCAAACTAAAAGAACACAAAACAGAAAACAGGGCACCCAAATGGAGTAATATCTTCAGATAAAGTGAAATAAAGAGATCAATTAAACGTACTCACAAATTTTAAAGCACAAGATAAGTGCTATATGCGCAGGCTGGACAGTTTGAAGTCGGCCAGCTGACTTGCAACCTCGAGTCTCGATATAGTGAATCCTCTGTCTCGTCAATAAACCATGCAAAGGTTCGAGAAGGGGAGTTTAGCCCAAAAAGAACCCTGCAAATCGACTTCAGGAAAATCTTCCAGGAGTCACAAAAGAACTCAGGTTGATGGATAAGTATGGAATAAAAGATACTTCAATTAAAATCATAAAATCACTTAAAACGTACTTCGCTCTCATAAGGCGTTTCTTGTATTTACCTTTTCATCAGGTGAGTTCCTACATTATCTACATTCTGAGATTCAAATATCCTTCAGATCCAAATACGCATGCACAGCAAATGAATCAATACTATGCTAGCTATTGGCTGAATCGAAGTGTATATAATTGTGGAATAGGCTTATGATAAATGTCCTTTTATATACATATCATATTGCCTTCCAAAATACACATAGAGGCCTACTTATCAAGCCGTCAACTCTGCTGCATTCGCCGGCACCAATACGCTCGCCTAACATCATGGCCGCAGACCTGAATACGCTCTCCTTATTTAACAAAAAGCTGTCAAAAAGCCACGCACCAAGTACGGGGCGATGAGCAGCGGACTGTTGCTAACTAACAGTCATCGATCTTGCTGCTATTCGGCTTTTTCCCAGCTTTATTTATACCATGTAATTAAACACCGCCACTATACTAAAATGTTTAACCCCTATCCTGCCGCTCCCGGACCCCGCCGCAACTAAATAAAGTTATTAACCCCTAAACCGCTGCTCCCGGAGCCCACCGCAACTCTAATAAAGTTATTAACCCCTATTTTGCCACTCCCCGACATCGCCGCAACTAACTAAATGTATTAACCCCTATCCCTCCACTCCCGGAGCCCACCACAACTCTAATAAAGTTATTAACCCCTATTGCGCTGCTCAGGACACCGCCGCAACTAACTAAATGTATTAACCCCTATCCCTCCGCTCCCGGAGCCCACCGCAACTAAATAAATGTATTAACCCCTAAACCCCTGGCCTCCCACATCCCTACCACTTACTAAACCTATTAACCCCTAAACCGCCAGTCCCCCACATCGCCATAAACTAAATTAAGCTATTAACCCCTAAACCTAACAACCCGCTAACTGTACATTAACATTACATCATCCCTATCTTATAATAAATTTAAACTTACCTTTAGATTTAAATTAAACTATATTAAACTATTAATTACCTACCCTATCTATATTATACTATTAACCTACACTATTATACTAAAATTACATTAAACTACAAATTAAATTAACTATATTATATAGTTAAAAACCTAACCCTATTCAAATAATTTAAATATACTATTAAAAATTCAAATTTTTCCAAAAACTTACAACTAAGTTGCACAAAATAACAAACACTAAGTTACAAAAAAAATAAACACTAAGTTACACAAAATAAAAAATAAATTATCAAATATTTAAACTAATTACACCTAATCTAAGAGCCCTATGAAAATAAAAAAGCCCCTCCAAAATAAAAAAAAAACCTAGCCTACAATGAACTACCAATGGCCTTAAAAGGGCCTTTTGCGAGGCATTGCCTCAAATAAATCAGCTCTTTTACCTGTAAATAAAAATACAAATACCCCCAGCAGTAAAACCCACCACCCACACAACCCACCCCCCCAAATAAAATTCTATCTAAAAAACCTAAGCTCCCCATTGCCCTGAAAAGGGCATTTGGATGGGCATTGCCCTTAAAAGGGCATTTAGCTCTTTTTCAGCCCAAAGTCCCTAATCTAAAATTGAAACCCACCAAATAAACCCTTAAAAAAATCTAACACTAACCCCGAAGATCCACTTACAGTTTTTGAAGACCTGACATCCATCCTCAACAAAGCGGCAGGAGTCCTCAGCGAAGCCGGCAGAAGTCTTCATCCAAGCGGGCCAAAATCTTCATCCAAGCCGGCAGAAGTCTTCATCCAGATGGCATCTTCTATCTGGAGCGGCTCCATCTTCAAGACATCTGGCGCGGAGCATCCTCTTCAATCAACGTCTTCTGGAACAATGAAGTTTACTTTAAATGACGTTATCCAAGATGGCATCCCTTAGAATCCAATTGACTGATAGAATTCTATTAGCCAATAGGAATTAAGGTTGAAAAAATCCTATTGGCTGTTGCAATCAGCCAATAGGATTGAGCTTTCATCCTATTGGCTGATCCAATTAGCCAATCGGAATCTAAGGGACGCCGTCTTGGATGACGTCATTTAAAGGAAACTTCATTGTTCCAGAAGACGTCGATTGAAGAGGATGCTCCGTGCCGGATGGATGAAGATAGAAGATGCCGTCTGGATGAAGACTTCTGCCGGCTTGGATGAAGACTTCTGCCGGCTTGGATGAAGACTTCGGCCCGCTTGGATGAAGACTTCTGCCGGCTTCAATGAGGACTTCTGCCGCTTTGTTGAGGATGGATGTCGGGTCTTCAAAAACTGTAAGTGGATCTTCGGGGGTTAGTGTTAGGTTTTTCTAAGGGTTTATTGGGTGGGTTTTAATTTTAGATTAGGGACTTTGGGCGGAAAAAGAGCTAAATGCCCTTTTAAGGCCAATGCCCATCCAAATGCCCTTTTCAGGGCAATGGGGAGCTTAGGTTTTTTAGATAGGCTTTTATTTGGGGGGGTTGGTAGTGTGGGTGGTGGGTTTTACTGTTGGGGGGTATTTGTATTTTTATTTACAGGTAAAAGAGCTGATTTCCTTGGGGAAATGCCCCGCAAAAGACCCTTTTAAGGGCCATTGGTAGTTTATTGTAGGCTAGGGGTTTTTTTTTATTTTGGTGGGGCTTTTTATTTTCCTAGATTAGGTGTAATTAGTTTAAATATTTGATAATTTATTTTTTATTTTGTGTAACTTAATGTTAATTTTTTTTGTAAGTTAGTGTTTGTTATTTTGTGTAACTTAGTTGTTAGTTTTTTGTAACTTTATAATTTTTAATAGTAGATTTAAATAACTTGAGTAAGGTTAGGTTTTTAGAAATGTAATATAGTTAATTTAATTTGAAGTTTAATGTAATTTTAGTATAACAGTTAGGGTAGGTTAATTATTAGTTTAATGTAGTTTATTGTAATTTTAGAATAATAGTTAGGGTAGATTAATTAATGATTTAATATAGTTTATTGTAATTAAAGGTAAGTTTAAATTTATTATAAGATAGGGATAATGTAATTTGAATGTACAGTTAGCGGGTTGTTAAGCTTAGGGGTTAATAGTTAAATTTAGTTTATGGCGATGTGGGGGGCTGACGGTTTAGGGGTTAATAGGTTTAGTAAGTGGTAGTGATGTGGGAGGCCAGGGGTTAATTTATTTAGGTTGCGGCGGGGTCCGGGAGTGACAGGATAGGGGTTAATAACATTATGTAGGTTGGGGCGATGTGTGGGAGCGCCGGATAAGGGATTAATACTTTTATGTAGGTGGAGGCGGTGTCGGGGGCGGCGGATTATGGGTGTTTAGACTCGGGGTTTATGTTAGGGTGTTAGGTGTAAACGCAAATTTTATTCTAGCATAGAAATCAATGGGATATCTGGCAGCAGTGAGCATGAGCTTTCGCTGCTTTCAGACTCCCATTGATTCTTATGGCATCCGCGGCCTCCAGGTCGGCGGATTGAAAAGCAGGTATGGTGGGCCGGAATAGTGGCGAGCGTACCTTTTAGCAGTTTGATAACTTGCAAAAGTAGTCAGAGTGTGCCAAATTTGTATTCGGATAATCTGTAATGATGTAAGCATCAATCTGTGTTGGATTGAGACCGGCGGATCGTATGTTACGTCACAAATTTCAACTTTTGCTGGTCTGTAGGCTTTGATAAATAAGGCAAATCAGGCTCGCCACAATTACGCTGCAGTATTCCAGCATATTTGTAGTTGACGGCTTGATAAATAGGCCTCATAGAGTCAGTGTTATAGAGGCATATACACAAATCGAAACTTAAGCATCTCGCCCACATCTTAAATGTACATGCAATATTCAGAGACACATCTGTATCGTGTCAAAAGGTTGTTGAGCCATCTTCGGTATGCGCATGCATGTTCTTATGTGGGATGAGATTTACAACACAAAAATTCCCTCTAGTGTTTGGATTCCAAACATACAAGAGAAAAAGTGTTACAATATATCAATAAAAACTACAGTTGCCAAACATATATATATATCAATGTAACAAAAGTGCAAAAAAACAATATACTATCCAGATCATAACCTCATTGATATAATATGAAACATAATAAAATACATATTATTATCAAAAATATCAAATCGCCCATGGTATTTAAAGTGAAGGTAAACTTTGATGAATGAAAGACTGGTTTTTAAAAATACTATTAAAAACAGGGCCACTTTCATTCTTTAAAAACTTACCTTTCTTCTCTTCACAGCTGGAACAGCTTCCCCCGCACGGAGATCCTCTCTTTACATGTCAGCAATGACTAATCCGGCTTCCTCCAATCACGGCTTTCCCCCCAGAGGTCTGCCTGAGGCCATACCGTGATTGGAGGAAGCCGGATTAGTCATTGCTGATGTGTGAAGAGAGGATCTCCGTGCGGGGAAGCTGCTCCGGCTGTTAAGAGGAGAGAGGTAAGTTTTTAAACAAAACATCTGCTTTCTAAACTTTGATGAATGACAGTGCCCCTGTTTTTAATAGTATTTTTAAAAAACAGGCTTTCATTCATCAAAGTTTACCTTGACTTTAAACATATCTATGTAGAAAAAATAGTAAAGAATTAGTGCCATGTGGAAAAGCTTAGACTGATCTGATATGTCTAGATCTCTACATAAAAAATGCCCTAGTATTACCTTCCTTAAAGGGACACTGATCCCAAATTTTTTCTTTTGTGATTCAGATAGAGCATGCAATTTTAAGCAACTTTCTAATTTACTCCTATTATCAAATTTTCTTTATTCTCTTGGTAAACAACCTGGGTTGTTCTTGCTGATTGGTGGATAAATTCACCACTAATAAACAAGTGCTGTCCAGGGTCTGAACCATAAATTGGCTGGCTCCTTAGCTTAGAGGCCGTATTTTTCAAATAAAGATAGCAAGAGAACAAAGAAAAGTTGATAATATGAGTAAATTAGAAAGTTGCTTAAAATTGCATGCTCTACCTGAATCACAAAATAAAAATTTAGGTTCAGTGTCCCTTTAAGATAATCTATATATTGTGGATGTATGTGAAAATCCATGGCTCATAGGTTTTCCAAAGGTGAAAATGCAGATATATATACAGTATATATCACTAGAAAAATCTGTCTCAATCTATTTAGACCAGGAGTTAAAGATGGAAGTTCTCTTAACCACATGATCGAAAAAAATTTACACGGTCATGTGTTCTGGGTCTCCCTCAAAAGTAGTTATTGAAGGCGGCCATATCTACATTTTTGTTTAGACCGAAAGGAACTAGAGTGCATAATTTCCAAATCCAAAAACGTTATCTTTGTCGTAAATGTGTAAGTCTATTTGATCCCCAAGATCTGGGAATCCATTCAATAGGGGTAATTTTGGTCACCTCTTTGTTCCTTTCATGTTGACACACTGGGGTCAATTTATTAATGTGTGAGCAGACATGATACGATATAGCGTATCATGTCCGCTGCACATCAATAAATGCACATACTCTCTTGTGAACTGCTGGTGCAATGCCGTCCCCTGCAGATTCACAGCCAATCGGCCGCTAGCAGGGGGTGTCAATCAACCCGATCGGCCTCAGAGCAGGAAGACAAGTTATGGAACAGCAGTGTTTCATCAGAGAATTGACAATTTCTACGATGTTCTCCCCATCTTTTATTTATGGGTCTACAGGTGGCATCTGTGGCACTACATGGCAGGAAATAGTGCTGCCATCTAGTGCTCCTGCTAATGTATAACATTAGTACTACATAACAGGAAATAGTGCTGCCATCTAGTGCTCCTGCTAATGTATAACATTAGTACTACATGACAGGAAATAGTGCTGCCATCTAGTGCTCCTGCTAATGTATAACATTAGTACTACATGACAGGAAATAGTGCTGCCATCTAGTGCTCCTGCTAATGTATAACATTAGTACTACATGACAGGAAATAGTGCTGCCATCTAGTGCTCCTGCTAATGTATAACATTAGTACTACATGACAGGAAATAGTGCTGCCATCTAGTGCTCCTGCTAATGTATAACATTAGTACTACATGACAGGAAATAGTGCTGCCATCTAGTGCTCTTGCTTATGTATAACATTAGTACTACATAACAGGAAATAGTGCTGCCATCTAGTGCTCTTGCTAATGTATAACATTAGTACTACATAACAGGAAATAGTGCTGCCATCTAGTGTTCTTGCTAATGGACATTTTTGCAAAACTGCTGCCATATAGTGCTCCAGAAATGGGCCGGCTCATTTAAACAAACAACAAATAAAACAAATAAAACAAATAGAAATAGATAATAGAAGTAAATTAGAAAGTTGTTTAAAATCGCATGCTCTGTCTGAATCATGAAATTGGGGTTTCATATCTCTTAAATTGTTTTCACCAGTAGATGTTTTAATGGCAGGCAAAAAAAGTTTTCACAAAGATGTTTGCTTTGTTAAGCACCTTACGACAGTAAAAGTTTT
Organism: Bombina bombina; assembly: GCF_027579735.1. NCBI lineage: Eukaryota > Metazoa > Chordata > Amphibia > Anura > Bombinatoridae > Bombina > Bombina bombina. Next base: position 55,349,075 of record NC_069507.1, on the reverse strand, counting down.
TTCTACCTCCTACTGAGGTCAACAGGAGCCACAAAAGTTAAAATTCACCTCATATAAAAGTCTTTAATGTATCTTAGCATGCAGTGTGCCCCATTTTATTTCTACGTCTATTAGGTGTAAGAAGATGTCATTTTCTTTGCAACATTTTTTAAACATGTATTAAATATGTAAAAGAGACACACAATTATATAAATCTTTACAAAGGTTCGGCCAGATTACGAGTTTTGCGTTATGAGGGGCTAACTTGCACGTTATTCTCACCGCTCACTTCCCTACAACGCTGGTATTAAAGGTTTATACAAACCTGGCGTTAAAAGGCAAGAAGTGAGCGTAGAGCAAAATTGTGCTCCATACCGCACTCCAATACCAGCGCTGCTTAAGTCAGCGGGGAGCTGGTTGTACGTGCTTGTGCACGATTTCCCCATAGACATCAATGGGGAGAGTCGGCTGAGAAAAATATAGCAATATAGCAGCGTAAAGCTCAGTAACGCAGCCCCATTGATTCCTATGGGGAAACTAAATTTATGTTTACACCTAACACCCTAACATGAACCCAGAGTCTAAACACCCCTAATCTTACAATTATTAACCCCTAATCTGCCGCCCCCAACATCGCCGACACCTACATTATACTTATTAACCCCTAATCTGCCGCTCCGGACATCACCACCACTATAATAAACCGCCGCACTACCGCCTCGCAAACACTAGTTAAATAGTTTTAACCCCTAATCTGCCGCCCCTAACATCGCCGTTACCTACCTACGCCGCCACAATACTAAATTTATTAGCCCCTAAATTTAAGTCTAACCCTAACCCCCCTAACTTAAATATAATTAAAATAAATATAAATAAAACTTACTATTAATAACTAAATAATTCCTATTTAAAAATAAATACTTACCTATAAAATAAACCCTAAGCTACCTACAATATAACTAATAGTTACATTGTATCTAGCTTAGGGTTTATTTTTATTTTACAGGCAACTTTGTATTTATTTTAACTAGGTAGAATAGTTACTAAATAGTTATTAACTATTTACTAACTAACTAGCTAAAATAAATACAAATTTACCTGCAAAATAAAACCTAACCTAAGTTACACTAACACCTAACACTACACTACAATTAAATAAATACCCTAAATTAAATACAATTAAATACAATTAGCTAAATTACAAAAAAACCACTAAATTACAAAAAAAACACTAAATTACAGAAAATAAAAAACAAATTACAAGATATGTCAACTAATTACACCTAATCTAATAGCCCTATCAAAATAAAAAGCCCCCCCAAAATAAATAAAAAAACCCTAGTCTAAACTAAACTACCAATAGCCCTTAAAAGGGCCTTTTGGGGCGTGTCCAAGCTGTGTTCTGGATAGGACGCATTTTCGATGGGCTCCAGAGGTATCAATAATAATCCGCCGATTATTATCTTTAATCAGCAAGAATAAGCACCCATTATACAAAAGCCCCACGGTGTTAACTACTGTGGCGTTCTATCTTTCTTTTCTGACTGTTTTCATGACACTGTGGGCCCAGATTGGAGCTTAAAGGCCTAAGGCAGCGGCCTACTATTCCTAGGCATTCACCTCCCCCCCGGGTAGAGCCGGGTGATCAGTGCTGTCAGGGCAATCTGACTTACTGAGTCTCTACGATCAATAACACTAGCTGGACTGAGAGCTGACAAGTTATTTAGCAACATTCTACTCTGACGGGTCTGCTGGAAGGGGAAAATAAATAACTCATGGAGGGAGAGAGCAGCCTAATGCTTTTGGAGGACATCCCGGAAAAACTTGCATCCCTTATGTGCAGGCTTATAGAGTCTGCACCTTACGACTACCTGATAACCCGATTACAGATGGCAGAGGAGGACACAGAGCATCAGAAAGAGCAGTCTGCCAATACATCAGCAGAGTTGGTAACAGAACAGCGCTCTAGCCTAAGTGCTGCAGATGGCGCCGAAATCTCACTCCTCGACAAAGAAAGCACCTGCGACATGTTGGGTAAGAACTATCAAAATCCGCAACCCACACCAAATAAAGCACTCCTCTACACACATACATCCATAGCTGAACTCAAGGACCGGGAGTTGCTCTCTAACACTGAGAGTGCACTGCGCAATCATCAAGCTGATCTACAATGCCGACTACCTGATTGTCCGGTCTCCTTGTTCACTAACCTGATGACTCTGGCTGATTCGCCATCGCACCATGTGGCCTTGTTGACTAAAATGGCGTTTAACATTTACACCCCCTCACTGCGGGCCACTGGGGACATGGATCAGTTGCTTCCTTCGGACTCTGTGTCTCAGAGGTCCGGCGAAGGCATAAAATCCCCTGATGAGAGACCGACAGCCACCGGATCATTTGCATATATGTATGGGAGACACTTTTCCAAATGCTCAATCACGCGGCACTTTCCTTGCTCTCTGGGGGCACTGTTCCAGCCAAACATGGGTTTTGACATAGGATGAGGGGACTGCTGTATGAAAAGTGCTAACCTTTTGTGTTATTTAATAGTGTGGCACTGCATGTAAGAAATGTTCATAGGTTCCTCCGTTTATTTACTGTTTTCTGGTTTAACACTATCATATTGCAAAGTTTCCGGGCTAAATGATGGTTTTGTATGTGCACTTGTGTAAAACATGGGTATAATATGCAGATGTTACTGCCATTATATAGGGAAACACATCTCTATTACACTGTTGACATTATCGTCACTCATCATTAACTCCTGATATTAAAGGTGGACGAGTAGCAAGTGGAGACGGTCAGCTTCTTTATATATATATGCTGAACACTGACTTACTTATGTTAGTGGCGCTCAGGCTGAGCACTCATCTCAGAGCCTCACACGCGACTGGCGGCCGTGGCCGCGGGTGGGGATTTGTACATATAATTGAATATTTGAGCTGCCACTGCCTAATAGTCACAATGGGAATCTGTCTGTCTCTGTGCCAAACCCCCAGCTATTTTTAGAACCTTGTCTTCCCCATATCATATATCATTTATCAACTTCATGTTCTGCTTATAGTTCACTGCAGTAAAACAAATCACAGGTTGTACAGTTGTGATACCGCAGGACACAATCACTTTGTCTTCTGATCCCAGAATATAAATTTACTCTTTCATACAGGCTTAATCCCCTCCCCACAGCCCTCTGGGACAATCTCCTTACGAGGCCCTGTCAGTTATAACTCCAGTCATGCCCATATAGCATCATAGCCCAATCATCTTCACTAATAATACACTTTATTTAAATTTTTTCTGTTGATACAATTAAACAACTACAGCTTTATTATCAAATGTTTTAACTATATTCTTATTGTTCTATATATGTTTAATGTTACCCCAAGTCTCATAACCTCCATATACCAAGGGTCCAAGAGAGACCTGATCCAATCTACAAAGGGGAGAAAATTATGAGGACTTTGACATGGAGGGTACATATTAAGGTTGCAATGTTGATGTGATATGTAGATTGTCCCGTATATTATATGAATGTACATTCTGTTGTTCTCAATAAAAATTATAAAAAAAAAAAAAAAAAAAAAAGACCCTTTACACACAAAAAAAAGGGCCTTTTGCGGGGCATTGCCCAAAAGAAAACAGCTCTTTTACCTGAAAAAAAATAACAACCCCCCAACAGTAAAACCCACCACCCACACAACCAACCCCCCAAATAAAACCCTAACTAAAAAAAACCTAAGCTCCCAATTGCCCCGAAAAGGGCATTTGTATGGGCATTACCCTTAAAAGGGCATTTAGCTCTATTGTGGCCCAAAGCCCTAACCTAAAAATAAAACCCACCCAATAAACCCTTAAAAAAAACTAACACTAACCCCTGAAGATCCACTTACAGTTTTGAAGATCCGACAACCATCCTCAACGAAGCCGGAGAAGTCCTCAACGAAGCCGGGAGAAGTCTTCATCCAAGCCGGGAGAAGTGGTCCTCCAGACGGGCAGAAGTCTTCATCCAGACGGCATCTTCTATCTTCATCCATCCTGCGTGGAGCGGGTCCATCTTCAAGACATCCGACGTGGAGCATCCTCTTCTTCCGAAGACTACCCGACGAGCGACGAATGAAGGTTCCTTTAAGTGACGTCATCCAAGATGGCGTCCCTTAGATTCTGATTGGCTGATAGAATTCTAATCAGCCAATAGAATGCAAGCTCAATCCTATTGGCTGATTGGATCAGCCAATAGGATAGAAGTTCAATCCTATTGGCTGATTGCATTAGCCAATAGGATTTTTTCAACCTTATTAAAATCAGCCAATCGGAATCTAAGGGACGCCATCTTGGATGACGTCACTTAAAGGAACCTTCATTCATCGGGTAGTCGTCGGAAGAAGAGGATGCTCCGCGTGTCTTGAAGATGGAGCCGCTCCGCACCGGATGGATGAAGATAGAAGATGCCGTCTGGATGAAGACTTCTGCACGTCTGGAGGACCACTTCTCCCGGCTTAGATGAAGACTTTTCCCGGCTTCGTTGAGGACTTCTCCTGGCTTCGTTGAGGATGGATGTCGGATCTTCAAAACTATAAGTGGATCTTCAGGGGGTTAGTGTTAGGTTTTTTAAGGGTTTATTGGGTGGGTTTTATTTTTAGGTTAGGGCTTTGGGCAGAAATAGAGCTAAATGCCCTAGGGCAATGCCCATCCAAATGCCCTTTTCAGGGCAATGGGGAGCTTAGGTTTTTTTAGTTAGGTGTTTTATTTGGGGGGTTGGTTGTGTGGGTGGTGGGTTTTACTGTTGGGGGGGGTTGTTTGCATTTTTTTTCAGGTAAAAGAGCTGATTTCTTTGTGGCAATGCCCCGCAAAAGGCCCTTTTAAGGGCTATTGGTAGTTTAGTTTAGGCTAGGGTTTTTTTTATTTTGGGGGGGCTTTTTATTTTAATAGGGCTATTAGATTAGGTGTAATTAGTTTAAATATCTTTTAATTTGTTTTCTATTTTCTTTAATTTAGTGTTTGTTTGTTTTTTAAATTTAGCTAATTGTATTTAATTTATTTAATTGTATTTAATTTAGGAAATGTATTTAATTGTAGTATAGTGTTAGGTGTTAGTGTAACTTAGGTTAGGTTTTATTTTACAGGTAAATTTGTATTTATATTAGCTAAGTAGTTGATACATAGTTAATAACTATTTAGTAACTATTCTACCTAGTTAAAATAAATACAAACTTGCCTGTAAAATAAAAATAAACCCTAAGCTAGCTACAATGTAACTATTAGTTATATTGTAGCTAGCTTAGGGTTTATTTTACAGGTAAGTAGTGATGTCGCGAATAGTTCGCCGGCGAATAGTTCCTGGCGAACATAGCATGTTCGCGTTCGCCGCGGCGGGCGAACATATGCGATGTTCGATCCGCCCCCTATTCGTCATCATTGAGTAAACTTTGACCCTTTACCTCACAGTCAGCAGACACATTAAAGCCAATCAGTGGCAGACACTCCCTCCCAGATCCTCTCACCTCCTGGACAGCATCCATTTTAGATTAATTTGGAAGCTGCATTCTTAGTGAGAGGAGGGACAGTGTAGCTGCTGCTGATTTAATAGGGAAATTGATAGCTAGGCTAGTGTATTCAGTGTCCACTACAGTCCTGAAGGACTCATCTGATCTCTGCTGTAAGGACAGCACCCCAAAAAGCCCTTTTTAGGGCTGGAACATCAGTCTGCTTTTTTTTTTTTCCTGTGTAATCTAATTGCAGTTGCCTGCCTGCCAGCGTTTGTGTCAGGCTCACATCGTATACTGTGCCCACTTGCCCAGTGCCACCACTCATATCTGGTGTAACAGTAGTGTACATTTAAAAAAAACAACACTTTTTTGACTGTGAAATAATAACAGACAGCTGCCAGTACCCAAGGTGGCCGCCAATAAGGCAGATGGGGAGGGTTAGAGAGCTGTTTTGGGGGGAATCAGGGAGGTTGGGGGCTAAGGGGGGGATGCTACACCACAGCATATGTAAATATGCTAAAAAAAAAATTAAAAACTTTTTATTTTAGTACTGGCAGACTTTCTGCCAGTACTTAAGATGGCGGGGACAATTGTGGGGTGGGGGAGGGAAGGGAGCTGTTTAAGAGGGATCAGGGGGTCTGATGTGTCAGGTGGGAGGCTGATCTCTACACTAAAGCTAAAATTAACCCTGCAAGCTCCCTACAAACTACCTAATTAACCCCTTCACTGCTAGCCATAATACACGTGTGATGCGCAGCAGCATTTAGCGGCCTTCTAATTACCAGAAAGCAACGCCAAAGTCATATATGTCTGCTATTTCTGAACAAAGGGGATCCCAGAGAAGCATTTACAACCATTTATGCCATAATTGCATAAGTTGTTTGTAAATAATTTCTGTGAGAAACCTAAAGTTTGTGAAAAAGTGAACAATTTTTTTTTATTTGATCGCATTTGGCGGTGAAATGGTGGCATGAAATATACCAAAATGGGCCTAGATCAATACTTTGGGATGTCTTCTAAAAAAAATATATACATGTCAAGGGATATTCAGGTATTCCTGACAGATATCAGGGTTCCAATGTAACTAGCGCTCATTTTGAAAAAAAGTGGTTTTGAAATACAAAGTGCTTCTTGTATTTTATTTCCCTATAACTTGCAAAAAAAGCAAAGAACATGTTAACATTGGGTATTTCTAAACTCAGGACAAAATTTAGAAACTATTTAGCATGGTTGTTTTTTGGTGGTTGTAGATGTGTAACAGATTTTTCAGGGCCTGCCAGGGCACAGTGTCACACCAGTGCAACTCATATCTGGTGTAACAGTAGTGTACATTAAAAAAAAAATTTTTTTGACTGTAATAGATTGAATAGCAGTTAGTTGTCAGCAAGTGTGTGTGTCAGGCCTACAGCGTCTACTCTGCCAACTTCTGCCAGTGCACAGTGCCACTCATATCGGTTGTCACAGTAGCTTGCACGCATAGTACCACTAATCGAAAAAAAAATGACAGGCAGAGGCAGGCCACCCCGCAGGGGCCGTCGTGGTCGTGGTGCTGTGATTCCCTTTGGCCCTAGAATAATGCCCAGTGTTCAGAGGCCACGCACCCTGAACTCGAAAAGTTCTGAGGACATAGTTGACTGGCTAACACAGGACACCCAATCTTCTACAGCTTCCGCTCGGAACCTTGACGCACCATCCTCCAGCTTAGCTTCGGGCACCTCTCAAGTTACCACTCGCCCACCTGCCGCCACCACCAACACGCCACAGTCCAGGTGTTAGTCCCCTTGAAACAACTTTCCCATCACTATTGTGGCCAGAAAGAGTCCCTGTGGGTTTTAAAATTCGCCCGCCCATTGAAGTCAATGGCGGTTCGCCCGGTTCGCCGGTTCACGAACTTTTGCGGAAGTTCGCGTTCGCCGTTCGCGAACCCAAATTTTTATGTTCGCGACATCACTACAGGTAAGTATTTAGTTTTAAATAGGAATTATTTAGGTAATGATAGTAAGTTTTATTTATATTTATTTTAATTATATTTAAGTTAGGGGGTGTTAGGGTTAAGGTTAGAGTTAGATTTAGAGGTTAATAAATTTAATATAGTGGCGGCGACGTTGGGGGCGGCAGATTAGGGGTTAATAAATGTAGGTAGGTGGCGGCGATGTTAGGGATGGCAGATTAGGGGTTAATAATATTTAACTAATGTTTGGGAGGCGGGAGTACGGCGGTTTAGGGGTTAATATGTTTATTCTAGTGGCGGCGATATCCGGAGCGGCAGATAGTATACTTATGCTCATTCCCTGCAAATAGTATACTTCTGCTCATTCCCTGCATATAGTATACTTCTGCTCATTCCCTGCAAATAGTATATTTCTGCTCATTCCCTGCATATAGTATACTTCTGCTCATTCCCAGCATATAGTATACTTCTGCTCATTATCCTGCAAATAGTATACTTCTGTTCATTCCCTGCATATAATATACTTCTGCTCATTCCCTGCAGATAGTGTACTTCTGCTCATTCCCAGCATATAGTATACTTCAGCTCATTCCCTGCAAATAGTATACCTCTGCTCATTCCCTGCAAATAGTATACTTCTGCTCATTCCCTGCATATAGTATACTTCTTGTCATCCCCTACATATAGTATACTTCTGCTCATTCCCTGCATATAGTATACTTCTGGCCATTCCTTACATATAGTATACCTCTGCTCATTCCCTGCATATAGTATACTTCTGCTCATTCCCTGCATATAGTATACTTCTGCTCATTCCCTGCATATAGTATACCTCTGCTCATTCCCTGCATATAGTATACTTCTGCTCATTCCCTGCATATAGTATACTTCTGCTCATTCCCTACATATAATATAATTCTGGCCATTCCTTACATATAGTATACCTCTGCTCATTCCCTGCATATAGTATACTTCTGGCCATTCCCTACATATAGTATACTTCTTGTCATCCCCTACATATAGTATACTTCTAATTATTCCCTACATATAGGGGCTGAATTATCAAGGGCCGAATGGCCCCTGATCCCCCTGTTTCAGCTCGAGCCTTCAGGCTCGCCAGAAACAGCAGTTAAGAAGCAGCGGTCTTAAGACCGCTGCTCCTTAACTGGTCCACCGCCTCTGAGCGACGGACAGCAATCAACCCGATCAGATACTATTGGGTTGATTGACACCCCTGCAAGTGCGAATCTGCAGGGGCGGCATTGTGCAAGCAGTTCACCAGAACTGCTTGTGCGATGTTAAATGCCTACAGCGTATCATGTCCGCCAGGCATTGAAAAATCGGCCCTATTGTGTACTTCTTGTCATTCCCTGCATATTTTATACTGCTGGCCACTACCTGCATATAGTATCCTGTTAGCCATTCTCTGCATATAGTATCCTTCTTGCTATTAGCTGCATAATACCCTGCTGGCCATTCCTTGCATATAGTATCCTTCTGGTTATTCCCAGCATATAGTATATTGCTGGTCATTTCCTGCATATAGTATCTTGCTGGCCATTTCTTGCATATAGTATCCTTCTGGTTATTCCCAGCATATAGTATATTGCTGGTCATTTCCTGCATATAGTATATTGCTGGTCATTTCCTGCATATAGTATATTGCTGGTCATTTCCTGCATATAGTATCTTGCTGGCCATTTCTTGCATATAGTATATTGCTGGTCATTTCCTGCATATAGTATATTGCTGGTCATTTCCTGCATATAGTATATTGCTGGTCATTTCCTGCATATAGTATATTGCTGGTCATTTCCTGCATATAGTATCTTGCTGGCCATTTCTTGCATATAGTATCCTTCTGGTTATTCCCAGCATATAGTATATTGCTGGTCATTTCCTGCATATAGTATATTGCTGGTCATTTCCTGCATATAGTATATTGCTGGTCATTTCCTGCATATAGTATATTGCTGGTCATTTCCTGCATATAGTATATTGCTGGTCATTTCCTGCATATAGTATATTGCTGGTCATTTCCTGCATATAGTATCCTTCTGGTTATTCCCAGCATATAATATATTGCTGGTAATTTCCTGCATATAGTATCTTGCTGGCCATTTCTTTCATATATAATTAACGCTAATGGTTACCCAACTGAGTATTAACTGACATGTTGAGAATTTTTGTATATATCATTGTTTCTATGTGTTTCACTTGTCTTCTTTATAACTACTGTTCTAATTAAAAATCCTTCATAAAAGTTATGGCATTACATTCTTGATTACATTATCTTTCGTTTGATATATAATTTTATAGTATTACTCAAAAAAAGTGGTGCTATGAGCCATCAAACCTCAAAAATACACTTTTTCCAAAAGGTTTCCACAATTTTGGCCACTAGTGTAGTATCTTGATTGCCATTCTCTTCATATAGTCTCCTTCTGGTCATTCCCTGCATATAGTATATTGCTGACCATTCCCTGCATATAGAATCCTTCTGGTCATTCCCTGAATGTTTATTTATTTATTTATAAAATATTTTACCAGGAAGGATACATTGAGATTTCTCTCGTTTTCAAGTATGTCCTGGGTCATATAGTATATGCTGTCAATTCCCTGCATATAGTATCCTGGTGGCCATTCTCTTCATATAGTATCTTACTGGCCATTCCCTGCATATAGTATCCTTCTGGTCATTCCCTGCATATAGTATCCTTCTGGTAATTCCCTTCATATAGTATCTTGATGGCCATTCCCTGCATATAGTATCCTTCTGATCATTCCCTGCATATAGTATATTGCTGACCATTCCCTGCATATAGTATCCTTCTGATCATTCCCTGCATATAGTATATTGCTGACCATTCCCTGCATATAGTATCCTTCTGATCATTCCCTGCATATAGTATCTTGATGGCCATTCCCTACATAAAATATCCTGCAGCTGCTCAGAGCACCAGTGGGGCTTGTATCATGTCAGCAACTAACAAACTGAGTCATTACCAGATGGCACAAGCACCTTAGACTCTCTCAGCAAGTGTTATGTTTTAAATGCTGGTGCACGGTGCATAATTAAATACACTTTTGAAACAGCTATATCTTTTACTAGAAGCATTTTTGCTAATACATGTATATTACAAAAATGCTTCTATTCAAAACTGAAATGTATCTGCACCTAGGTTGTAAACCGCCATAGAACAGGCTAACAATGGTATTCAGCAGGTTCGTTCCTGTGAGTGTGCTTCTCTCTGTGTGTATTTATTCTCCCTATGGGAAAAAGGGGAAACCAGACGTGGACTCCTTGCTTAGTGTGCTTAGAGGAATATGGCTACACCTCACTGACGAGGCTCAATGAAGGCCGAAACGATCGTATGGGGTTGCTGTGTTCTTTGTTCAGAGAGGAATTGCCTGGTATTTCGGTGCTGGACTGACCTTAATAGGCGGGATCAGGCTGATATGCTACAGGAAAGTTCTACTGTGTGAAAAGCATTACAAGACTAAAAGAAGCTGCACCCAGGTGGTACATCGCCATAGAACAAACTAACAATGGTATTGAGCCGGTTGTTCGTTCCTTTGTGTGTGCTTCTCTCTGTGTGTATTAATTCTCCCTATGGGAAAAAGGGCAAACCAGACATAGACTCCTTGCTCAGTGTGCTTAGAGGAATATGGCTACACCTCACTGACGAGGCCCATTGAAGGCCGAAACGATCGTCTGGGGTTGTTGTGTTCCTTGTTCAGAGAGGAATTGCCTGGTATTTTTGTGCTGGACTGACCGTAATAGGCGGGATCAGACTGATATACTACAGGAAAGTTCTACTCTGTGAAAAGCATTACTGTTCTAAAAAGCTGCACCCAGGTGGTAAATCACCATAGAAAAGGCTAACAATAGTATTGAGCCGGTTGTTCATTCCTGTGAATGTGCTTCTCTCTGTGTATATTTAATCTCCCTATGGGAAAAAGGGGAAACCAGATGTGGACTCCTTGCTCAGTGTGCTTAGAGGAATACTGCTACACCTCACTGATGAGGCCCAATGAAGGCCGAAACGATCATCTGGGGTTGCTGTGTTCCTTGTTCAGAGAGGAATTGCCTGGTATTTCGGCGCTGGACTGACTGTAATAGGCGGGATCAGACTGATATACTACAGTAAAGTTCTCTGTGTTTGTGTATATATATATAAGACATGGCAAAATAAAAAAAATTGAGAGTTTAAATTTTATTATGCAAGTGATTTGTTTTCACTGTGAAATTTGAAAGTGTCTTGCCACATACTGCATTAGGTATGAAGAATCGCCAGCCCTTGAGAATTCAGACTGTAAATAACTGTTGCTATACTGTCTGCTCGCTGTCTTAGCCTTTTTAGCCTGAGGTAATTGATGACATAATTATTGTGGTAGGTTGTCGTTCAGTGGCGCTTTAGTTAGTTGCATAGCTATAAGGCTGGTGAAAGTTTTTATATAAATATAATTGTATAAATAGGCAAAAATGTGCTGTAATATGGACAGAAATATTTGTATTTTTCCTGTTTTAGGTAAATATTAACTCCTAAAAGGTTGTACGTATACACGGTTGTCTGTCTTGCTAGTTAATCTTCAATCATGATTTATGTTTGGAAAAATGTGTTTAAAGGAGCATACTGAGGTATGTTCAGGAGTGTTCATATGATAAGCGATATAACATTGTTACACACACTGCTGCTATATAGTAATAAAGACACATGCACACTTATGAGTACCTCAATATGCTCTTATAGAAAGGAACTAACAACAAATTAGCAACAAAGAATAACAAAAGAAATGAGCATTTGATAATGGAGTAAATTTGCTTTTTTTTTATTTTTTATTAACAGCTCTATGAAAACCATAAAAAAATATTTTGGGCTAGATTACGAGTTTTGCTGTAGCTGAAAAAGCAGCGTTAACAGGTGCTAACGCTGCTTTTTTCCTACCGCTGGTATTACGAGTCTTGCAGGTTTAGGGGCACCGCACACTTTTTTGGCCTTACCGCAAAACGACTTACGTAAACTTCGTAAAGTCTTTTTTCTATGGGACTTTCATACCGCTGGTATTACGAGTCTGTTCTGGGAGGCCAAAAGTGAGCGGTACACCCTCTACCGCCAAGATTCGAACCTCATTTGTCAGTCAGTAGTTAAGAGTTTTATGTACAACACGGTACCATAAAACTCATAACTAAACTGCTACAAAATACACTTAACACCCATAAACTACATATTAACCCCTAAACCGAGGACCTTCCGCATCGCATACACTATAATAAATTTATTAACCCCTAATCTGCCGCTCTGGACACCGCCGTCACCTACATTAGATTTATTAACCCCTAATCTGCTGCCCCCAATGTCGCCGCAACCTACCTACACTTATTAACCCCTAATCTGCCTCCCCCAACATCGCCGCCACTATATTAAAGTTATTAACCCCTAAACCTAAGTCTAACCCTAACACCCCCTAACTTAAATATAATTTAAATAAATCTAAATAAATATTCCTATCATTAACTAAATTATTGCTATTTAAAACTATATACTTACCTATAAAATAAACCCTAAGCTAGCTACAATATAACTAATAGTTACATTGTATCTAGCTTAGGATTTATTTTTATATTACAGGCAAGTTTGTATTTATTTTAACTAGGTAGAATAGTTATTAAATAGTTATTAACTATTTAATAACTACCTAGTTAAAATAAATACAAAAGTACCTGTAAAATAAAACCTAACCTGAGTTACACTGACACCTAACACTACACTATAATTAAATAAATTAACTAAATTAAATACAATAAAATAAATAAAATTTAATTAGCTAAAGTACAAAAAAAAACCCACTAAATTACAGAAAATAAAAACAAATTACAGATATTTAAACTAATTACACCTAATCTAATAGCCCTATCAAAATAAAAAAATGCCCCCCAAAATAAAAAAAAAACCTAGCCTAAACTAAACTATCAATAACCCTTAAAAGGGCCTTTTGCGGGGCATAGCCCCAAAGTAATCAGCTCTTTTAAATGTAAAAAAAATACAAACAACCCCCCCAACAGTAAAACCCACCACCCATACAACCAACACCCCAAATAAAACCCTAACTAAAAAAACCTAAGCTCCCCATTGCTCTGAAAAGGGCATTTGGATGTGCATTGCCCTTAAAAGGGCAGTTAGCTCTTTTGTGGCCCAAAGCCCTAACCTAAAAAAAACCCACCCAATACACCCTTAAAGAAACCTAACACTAACCCCCTGAAGATCGACTTACCGGGAGACGTCTTCATCCAAGCTGGGCCGAAGTCCTCAACGAAGCCAGGGAGAAGTCTTCATCCAAGTCGGGCAGAAGAGGTCCTCCAGACGGGCAGAATTCTTCATCTAGATGGCATCTTCTATCTTCATCCATCCAGCTGATTGGAACAGCCAATAGAATGCAAGCTCAATCCTATTGGCTGATTGGATCAGCCAATAGGATTGAACTTCAATCCTATTGGCTGATTGCATCAGCCAATAGGATTTTTTCTACCTTAATTCCGATTGGCTGATAGAGTTCTATCAGCCAATCGGAATCTAAGGGGCGTCATCTTGGATGACGTCACTTAAACTTACCTTCATTCTGTGTTAGTCGTCGGATGAAGAGGATGATCCGCGTCGGATGTCTTGAAGATGGACCCACTCCGCGCCGGATGGATGAAGATAGAAGATGTCATCTGGATGAAGACTTCTGCCCATCTGGAGGACCTCTTCTGCCCGGCTTGGATGAAGACTTCTCCCGGCTTCGTTGAGGACTTCGGCCCGGCTTGGATGAAGACGTCTCCCGGTAAGTCGACCTTCAGGGGGTTAGTGTTAGGTTTTTTTAAGGGTGGATTGGGTGGGGGTTTTTTTAGGTTAGGGCTTTGGGCCGCAAAAGAGCTAACTGCCCTTTCAAGGGCAATGCCCATCCAAATGCCTTTTTCAGGCCAATGGGGAGCTTAGGTTTTTTAGTTAGGGTTTTATTTGGGGGGGTTGGTTGTGTGGGTGATGGGTTTTACTGTTGGGGGGGTAGTTTGTATTTTTTTTTACAGGTAAAAGAGCTGATTACTTTGGGGCAATGCCCAGCAAAAGGCCCTTTTAGGGGCTATTGATAGTTTAGTTTAGCTAGGGTATTTTTTTTTTTATTTTGGGGGGGCATTTTTTTATTTTGATAGGGCTATTAAATTAGGTGTAATTAGTTTAAATATCTGTAATTTGTTTTTATTTTCTGTAATTGAGCGTTTGTTTGTTTTTTTGTACTTTAGCTAATTTAATTTAATTTATTTAATTGTATTTAATTTAGTTAATATATTTAATTATAGTGTAGTGTTAGGTGTTAGTGTAACTCAGGTTAGGTTTTATTTTACAGGTACTTTTGTATTTATTTTAACTAGGTAGTTATTAAATAGTTAATAACTATTTAATAACTATTCTACCTAGTTAAAATAAATACAAACTTGTCTGTAAAATAAAAATAAACCCTTAGCTAGATACAATGTAACTATTAGTTATAATGTAGCTAGCTTAGGGTTTATTTTATAGGTAAGTATTTAGTTTTAAATAGGAATAATTTAGTTAATGATAGGAATATTTATTTAGATTTATTTAAATTATATTTAAGCTAGGGGGTGTTAGGGTTAGACTTAGGTTTAGGGGTTAATAACTTTAATATAGTGGTGGCGACATTGGGGGCGGCAAATTAGGGGTTAATAAATGTAGGTAGGTGGCAGTGATGTTAGGGACGGTAGATTTGGGGTTAATGATATTAAACTAGTGTTTGCAATGCGGGAGTGCGGCAGTTTAGGGGTTAATATGTTTATTATAGTGGCAGCGACGTTGAGGGTGGCAGATTAGGGGTTAATAAGTGTAGGTAGGTTGCGGCGACATTGGGGGCGGCAGATTTGGGGTTAATAAATATAATGTAGGTGTCGGCGATGTTGGGGGCAGCAAATTAGGGGGTTCATAAGTATAATGTAGGTGTCCGGAGCGGCAGATTAGGGGTTAATAAGTATAATGCACGTGTCGGCGATGTCGTGGGTGGCAGATTAGGGGTTAATAAGTGTAAGATTAGGGGTGTTTAGACTAAGGGTTCATGTTAGGGTGTTAGGTGTAAACATAAATTTTATTTCCCCATAGGAATCAATGGGGCTGTGTTACTCAGTTTTACGCTGCTTTTTTGCAGGTGTTAGACTTTTTTTCAGCCGGCTCTTCCCGTTGATTCCTATGGGGAAATGGTGCACGAGCGCGTACGACCAGCTCACCGCTGACTTAAGCAGCGCTGGTAATGGAGTGCGGTAAGGAGCAAATTTTTGCTCTATGCTCACTTCTTGTCTTTTAACGACGGGTTTACTGAAAACTCGTAATACCAGTGTTGCATGTAAGTGAGAAAAAAACTGCTCGTTTGTATTTCCCTTTAAACACATCCAACATAAAACATGATTCAAAAACATCACATTGATGTAAACTAATAATAAACACTCTGCTTCAATATGGCCTCCCGCTCTATAGCTTCAGGTAACATCCCTGCTGTGCAGTGAAAATTCTAATTTTAGGTGCAATGTTCAGTTTTACTTTGTTGAAGTTAAAGCTTACGGTTTTTAAACAGGGATATTGCAAACTAGATGCTCAAATGACTGTGATCTGCTTTCAGATTCTGTATTCCTGGGAAATGTTTGCCTTACAGAATGACTAGTTAACAGTTAAAAAGTAGCTGCATTACATTTTAGCTAAATGCAGAGACTGCAATAACAGAACAACTCCAGAGACAAAACAAAAATGAAAACAGATGCTCTCTTTCACTATTAAAGAGACTGGAAATGTGCTGCAAATCCCTTCTGGCTACAAAAGTTTTTGTGACTTGAGATTGTTTTTTTATTTTGATTTGCATATACACCCAGTATGTCTCAAAACATTATTTTTGCATTTCAAAACCATTAATATATATATACTGTATATATCTGTGTGTATATATATATATATATATATATTATATATAATCCACTGAAATAAGTGCACTCCCACGAACAGTAAGTTTCAATTCTGCCAGGGTGCTATAGAAAGTTCAAATATCCAAGTTATAACACGAGCACTCACTGGACTTGATACAGGTGAAATACAAAGTGTTTTATTCCATAAAAAAGTGATGTTTCGGGGTGTTCACCCCTTCATCAGACCTTGGGTTGGTCTGATGAAGGGGTGAACACCCCAAAACGTCACTTATTTTCTTATTTTCTATGAAAACATATATGAATGAGTTTGAATAGGAAATATAGTTATTGACAAGGCTAGAAATAATGAATTTTAAGTGAAATAATTATTGTGTCCTTCAAACTTTGCTTTCATCAAAGAATCCTCCAGGGAAATCAATTGCAGCCCTGCAGATGTTTGGCATCCTAGTTGCCAATTTGTTGAGGTAATCTGAAGAGATTTCACCCTATGCTTCCTGAAGCACCTCCCATAAATTGGGTTGGCTTGATGGGCACTTCTTACCCACAACAGCTCAATAGGGTTGAGATCTGGTGACTGTGCTGGCCACTCCATTAAAGACAGAATACCAGCTGACTGCTTCTTTACTAATTAGTTCTTGCATAGTTTGGAGCTCTGCTTTGGGTTATTATCCTGTTGTATCAGGAAATTGGCTCCAATCAAGCGCTGTCCACAAGGTATGGCATAGCGTTGCAAAATGGAGTGATAGCCTTTCTTCTTCAAGGTCCCTGTTACCCTGTATAAATCTCCACTTTACCACCACCAAAGCAGCCTCAGACCATCACATTGCCACCACCATTCTATTCCTCCAGTATGTTTTCATTTGGTCTGCCTTGCACGAATGTTCTTCTTTGTGATCCAAACACCTCAAAATTAACACTTTATTCCTATCTTCCTCTGTCCAATATCTGTGTTCTTTTGCCCATCTTAATCTTTTCTTTTTATTGGCAACTCTGCCATCATCCCGGAGTCACCGCTTCACTGTTTTGACATTGAGACTGGTGTTTTGCAAATTTGCACATACTATTTAATAAAGCTTGCAGTTGAGGACCTGTGAGGCATCTGTTTCTCAAGACACTCTAATGTATTGTCCTCTTGCTCAGTTGTGCACCAGGGACTTGCACTTCTCTTTCTATTACGGTTAGAGCCAGTTTGCACTGTTTTGTGAAAGGAGTAGTACACAGTGTTGTACGAGATCTTCAGTTTCTTGGCAATATTTTGCATGGAATAGCCTTCATTTCACAGAACAAGAATAGACTGACGAGTTTCAGAAGAAACATCTTTGTTTCTAGCCATCTTGAGCCTGTAATCTAATCCACAATTGCTGATGCTCCAGATACTCAAATAGTCTAATGAAGGCCAGTTTTATTGCTTCTTTAATCAGCAAATTAGTTTTCAGCTATGCTAACATAATTGCAAAGGTTATTTTAATGATCAATTGGCCTTGTTAAATGATAAACTTGGATTAGCAAAATGTGCCATTGGAACACACGAGAGATGGTTGCTGATAATGGGCCTTTGTGTGTCTATGTAGATATTCCATTAAAAATTGACCCTATTGCACTTTACCCAACAGACCTATTGCACCTATTCCACTTTACCCAACAGACATATTTAACCTATTGAACTTTACCCAACAGACTTATTGCACCTATTGAACTTTACCCAACAGACTTATTGCACCTAATGAACTTTACCCAACATACATATTGCACATATTGCACTTTACCCAATAGACATATTGCATCTATTGCACTTTACCCAGCAGAGATATTACATCTATTACACTTTACCCAACAGACATATTGCACCTAATGAACTTTACCCAACCGACATATTGCATCTATTGCACTTAACACAACATACATATTGCACCTTCTGAACTTTACACAACAGACCTATTGCACCTATTGAACTTTACCCAACAGACTTATTGCACCTAATGGACTTTACCCAACAGACTTATTGCACCGATTGCACTTTACCCAACAGACTTATTGCACCTACTGAACTTTACCCAGCAGACATATTACACCTATTGCACTTTACCAAACAGACTTATTGCACCTTTTGAACTAACAGACCAATTGCACCTAATGCACTTTATCCAATAGACTTTTTGCACCTACTGTACTTTACCCAACAGACTTATTGCACCTACTGAACTTTACCCAACAGACTTATTGCACCTATTGCACTTTATCCAACAGACATATTGCACCTATTGCACTTTATCTAACAGACATATTGCACATATGGCACTTTATCAAACAGACATATTGTACCTATTGCAATTTACCCAACAGACATATTGCACCTATTGCACTTTATCTAACAGACATATTGCACCTACTGAACTTTACCCAACATACATATTGCACATATTGCACTTTACCCAAGAGACATATTGCATCTATTGCACTTTACCCAAAAGACATATTGCATCTATTGCACTTTACCCAACAGACATATTGCATCTATTGCACTTTACCCAACAGACATATTACACCTAATGAACTTTACCCAACAGACATATTGCATCTATTGCACTTTACACAACATACATATTGCACCTTCTGAACTTTACCCAACAAACCTATTGCACCTATTGAACTTTACCCAACAGACTTATTGCACCTAATGGACTTTACCCAACAGACTTATTGCACCGATTGCACTTTACCAAACACACTAATTGCACCTATTGCACTTTATCCAACAGACATATTGTACCTATTGCAGTTAAATCAATAGACATATTGCACTTATTGCACTTTACCCAACAGATATATTACACCTATTGCACTTTATCCAACAGACATATTACACCAATTGCACTTTACCCAACAGACATATTGCACCTACTGAACGTTACCCAACAGACTTCTTGCACCAATTGCACTTTACCCAACAGACATATTGCACCTACTGAACATTACCCAACAGACTTATTGCACTTTACCAAACAGACTAAAGTGCACCTATTGCACTTTATCTAACAGACATATTGCACATATGGCACTTTATCCAACAGACATATTGCACCTATTGCACTTTACCCAACAGACATATTGCACCTACTGAACTTTACCCAACAGACATATTACACATATTGCACTTTACCCAACAGACATATTGCACCTACTGAACTTTACCCAACAGACATATTTCCCCTGTTGCACCTTACCCAACAGACTTATTGCACCTACTGAACTTTACCAAACAGACATATTGCACCTATTGCACCTTACCCAACAGACATATTGTACCTATTGCCCTTTACCTGACAGACTGATTGCACCTGCTGCACTTCACCCAAGAAACATATTGCACTTTACCCAACAAACATGTTGCACCTACTAAACTTCACTCAACAGACATATTGCACTTACTGAACTTTACCCAACAGACATATTGCACCTATTGCACTTTACCCAACAGACTTATTGCACCTACTGAACATTACCCAGCAGACATATTGCACCTATTGCACTTTACCCAACAGACTTATTGCACCTTTTGAACTAACAGACCAATTGCACCTAATGCACTTTATCCAATAGACTTACTGCACCTACTGAACTTTACCCAACAGACTTATTGCACCTACTGAACTTTACCCAACAGACTTATTGCACCTATTGCACTTTATCCAACAGACATATTGCACCTATTGCACTTTATCTAACAGACATATTGCACATATGACACTTTATCCAACAGACATATTGTACCTATTGCAATTTACCCAACAGACATATTGCACCTATTGCACTTTATCTAACAGACACATTGCACCTACTGAACTTTACCCAACAGACATATTGCACCTATTGCACTTTACCCAACAGACTTATTGCACCTACTGAACTTTACCCAACAGACATATAGCACCTATTGCACTTTACCCAACAGACTTATTGCACCTAATGCACTTTACCCAACAGACATATTTCACCTGTTGTACCTTACCCAACAGACTTATTGCACCTACTGAACTTTACCCAGCAGAGATATTGCACCTATTGCACTTTACCAAACAGACTTATTGCACCTTTTGAACTAACAAACCAATTGCACCTAATGCACTTTATCCAATAGACTTATTGCACCTACTGAACTTTACCCAACAGACTTATTGCACCTATTGAACTTTACCCAACAGACTTATTGCACCTATTGCACTTTATCCAACAGACATATTGCACCTATTGCACTTTATCTAACAGACATATTGCACATATGGCACTTTATCAAACAGACATATAGCACCTATTGCACTTTACCCAACAGACTTATTGCACCTAATGCACTTTACCCAACAGACATATTTCACCTGTTGTACCTTACCCAACAGACTTATTGCACCTACTGAACTTTACCCAGCAGAGATATTGCACCTATTGCACTTTACCAAACAGACTTATTGCACCTTTTGAACTAACAAACCAATTGCACCTAATGCACTTTATCCAATAGACTTATTGCACCTACTGAACTTTACCCAACAGACTTATTGCACCTATTGAACTTTACCCAACAGACTTATTGCACCTATTGCACTTTATCCAACAGACATATTGCACCTATTGCACTTTATCTAACAGACATATTGCACCTATTGCACTTTATCTAACAGACATATTGCACCTACTGAACTTTACCCAACAGACATATTGCACCTATTGCACTTTACCCAACAGACTTATTGCACCTACTGAACTTTACCCAACAGACATATAGCACCTACTGAACTTTACCCAACAGACATGTTGCACCTACTAAACTTCACTCAACAGACATATTGCAACTACTGAACTTTACCCAACAGACATATAGCACCTATTGCACTTTACCCAACAGACTTATTGCACCTAATGCACTTTACCCAACAGACATATTTCACCTGTTGTACCTTACCCAACAGACTTATTGCACCTACTGAACTTTACCCAGCAGAGATATTGCACCTATTGCACTTTACCAAACAGACTTATTGCACCTTTTGAACTAACAAACCAATTGCACCTAATGCACTTTATCCAATAGACTTATTGCACCTACTGAACTTTACCCAACAGACTTATTGCACCTATTGAACTTTACCCAACAGACTTATTGCACCTATTGCACTTTATCCAACAGACATATTGCACCTATTGCACTTTATCTAACAGACATATTGCACATATGGCACTTTATCAAACAGACATATTGTACCTATTGCAATTTACCCAACAGACATATTGCACCTATTGCACTTTATCTAACAGACATATTGCACCTACTGAACTTTACCCAACAGACATATTGCACCTATTGCACTTTACCCAACAGACTTATTGCACCTACTGAACTTTACCCAACAGACATATAGCACCTACTGAACTTTACCCAACAGACATGTTGCACCTACTAAACTTCACTCAACAGACATATTGCAACTACTGAACTTTACCCAACAGACATATTGCACCTATTGCACTTTACCCAACAGACTTATTGCACCTACTGAACATTACCCAGCAGACATATTGCACCTATTGCACTTTACCCAACAGACTTATTGCACCTTTTGAACTAACAGACCAATTGCACCTAATGCACTTTATCCAATAGACTTACTGCACCTACTGAACTTTACCCAACAGACTTATTGCACCTACTGAACTTTACCCAACAGACTTATTGCACCTATTGCACTTTATCCAACAGACATATTGCACCTATTGCACTTTATCTAACAGACATATTGCACATATGACACTTTATCCAACAGACATATTGTACCTATTGCAATTTACCCAACAGACATATTGCACCTATTGCACTTTATCTAACAGACACATTGCACCTACTGAACTTTACCCAACAGACATATTGCACCTATTGCACTTTACCCAACAGACTTATTGCGCCTACTGAACTTTACCCAACAGACATATAGCACCTATTGCACTTTACCCAACAGACTTATTGCACCTAATGCACTTTACTCAACAGACATATTGCACCTACTGAACTTTACCCAACAGACATATTTCACCTGTTGCACTTTACCCAACAGACATATTGTACCTATTGCCCTTTACCCGACAGACTTATTGCACCTATTGCACTTCACAAAATAAACATATTGCACTTTACCCAACAGACATATTTCACCTGTTGCACCTTACCCAACAGACTTATTGCACCTACTGAACTTTACCCAACAGACATATTGCACCTACTGAACTTTACCCAACAGACATATTGCACCTATTGCACTTTACCCAACAGACTTATTGCACCTACTGAACTTTACCCAACAGACATATAGCACCTACTGAACTTTACCCAACAGACATGTTGCACCTACTAAACTTCACTCAACAGACATATTGCAACTACTGAACTTTACCCAACAGACATATTGCACCTATTGCACTTTACCCAACAGACTTATTGCACCTACTGAACATTACCCAGCAGACATATTGCACCTATTGCACTTTACCCAACAGACTTATTGCACCTTTTGAACTAACAGACCAATTACACCTAATGCACTTTATCCAATAGACTTACTGCACCTACTGAACTTTACCCAACAGACTTATTGCACCTACTGAACTTTACCCAACAGACTTATTGCACCTATTGCACTTTATCCAACAGACATATTGCACCTATTGCACTTTATCTAACAGACATATTGCACATATGACACTTTATCCAACAGACATATTGTACCTATTGCAATTTACCCAACAGACATATTGCACCTATTGCACTTTATCTAACAGACACATTGCACCTACTGAACTTTACCCAACAGACATATTGCACCTATTGCACTTTACCCAACAGACTTATTGCGCCTACTGAACTTTACCCAACAGACATATAGCACCTATTGCACTTTACCCAACAGACTTATTGCACCTAATGCACTTTACTCAACAGACATATTGCACCTACTGAACTTTACCCAACAGACATATTTCACCTGTTGCACTTTACCCAACAGACATATTGTACCTATTGCCCTTTACCCGACAGACTTATTGCACCTATTGCACTTCACAAAATAAACATATTGCACTTTACCCAACAGACATATTTCACCTGTTGCACCTTACCCAACAGACTTATTGCACCTACTGAACTTTACCCAACAGACATATTACACCTACTGAACGTTACCCAACAGACATATTTCACCTGTTGCACCTTACTCAACAGACTTATTGCACCTTCTGAACTTTACCCAACAGACATATTGCACCTATTGCACGTTACCCAACAGACATATTGTACCTATTGCCCTTTACCCGACAGACTTATTGCACCTAATGCACTTCACCCAACAAACATATTGCACCTACTAAACTTCACTCAACAGACATATTGCACCTACTGAACTTTACCCAGCAGAGATATTGCACCTATTGCACTTTACCAAACAGACTTATTGCACCTTTTGAACTAACAAACCAATTGCACCTAATGCACTTTATCCAATAGACTTATTTCACCTACTGAACTTTACCCAACAGACTTATTGCACCTATTGAACTTTACCCAACAGACTTATTGCACTTATTGCACTTTATCCAACAGACATATTGCACCTATTGCACTTTATCTAACAGACATATTGCACATATGGCACTTTATCAAACAGACATATTGTACCTATTGCAATTTACCCAACAGACATATTGCACCTATTGCACTTTATCTAACAAACATATTGCACCTACTGAACTTTACCCAACAGACATATTGCACCTATTGCACTTTTTACCAAACAGACGGATTGCACCTACTGAACTTTACCCACCAGATATATAGCACCTATTGCACTTTTCCCAACAGACGTATTGCACCTTTTTAACTAACAGACCAATTGCACCTAATGCACTTTATCCAATAGACTTATTGCACCTACTGAACTTTACCCAACAGACCTATTGCACCTATTGAACTTTACCCAACAGATATATTTCACCTATTGCACTTTACCCAACAGACAAATTGCACCTACTGAACTTTACCCAACAGACCTATTGCACCTATTGCACTTTACCCAGCAGACTTATTGCACCTACTGAACCTCACCCAACAGACATATTGCAGCTATTGCACTTTACCCAACAGATATTTTACACCAATTGCACTTTACCCAACAGATATATTACGCCAATTGCACTTTACCCAACAGACTTATTGCACCAATTGCACTTTACCAAACAGACTTTTTGCACCTCTTGCACTTTACCCAACAGACTTATTTCACCTATTGCACTTTATCCAATAAACATATTGCACCTATTGAACCTTATCCAACAGACTTATTGCACCCACTGAACTTTACCCAACAGACCTATTGCACCTATTGAACTTTACCTAACAGACCTATTGCACCAATTGAACTTTACCCAACAGATGTATTGCACCAATTGCACTTTACCCAACAGACTTATTGCACCTAATGGACTTTACCCAACAGACTTATTGCACCTATTGCACTTTACCAAACAGACTTAATGCTACTATTGCATTTTATCCAACAGACATATTGCACCTATTGCACTTTATCCAACAGACATATTGTACCTATTGCACTTTATCCAACAGACATATTGCACCTATTGCACTTTACCCAACAGACATATTGCACCTACTGAACTTTACCCAACAGACATATTGCACCTATTGCCCCTTACCCAACAGACATATTGCACATATTGCACTTTACCCAACAGACATATTGTACCTATTGCCCTTTACCCAACATAGGCCTCGCTTCCATTGAGTCGTTAAAAATGGAGCCGTAAGCTACCGAAGCGGCCGACAGCTAAAAGTAATTTACGGCTCCATTTTAGTACCAGGTTTCCATTGAAATATTTTGCGGATATCGTGCAGTCGCTCTTTTCGTGTAGCTGTAAGTTAACGTTGTGTTAACGCTTCCATCTGATGTCGGATTTCTTGAAAATCAATTAGTTGCTAAGGTAACCCGACCTTACACTATAGAATTTACGTTTAATGTCCGTGCTCCTTACCGGTGATCACCTCTCAAGAAAAATAAAAAAACACTTATCCATATTTTTAATAATCAAATACTATTTTCTAATATAATTATATTTAACACTTCATAAATATAAGTAATATTTATTGCTGCCCTAGGCATAGGTCTAGTTTGCATTCTGTAGATATGTTCTTGCATATATTATTATATTTAAATATATACTGATATTTCTATTAGAATATAAGTTCAACTATTTCTATACATGAGACAACAATAAATATTACTTATAACAATTTATTTCTACATTAAAACACTTGCATTATTTGCAAGTTTTATAATTTCAATAGAAAATAGGTCTCAAAAAGCACAATTTTCCTCTTTTACACCTAGTTGAGCTGGGGGTAATATTTCTCAATGTATCAACAGCCTCCGACAATGTATTAACGGTTAGCGCTTTCATTGGAAACCTGGTATAATTTATCGATTAACGGCTTCTATTACTTTCTATGGGACGCGAAGATCTTTTCGGCAGCCGAAGTCCGGCTGCCGATATTGAGGTATAACGCGCCATTGGAAACAGTCGATAAACAATATTGCTTCCGACAGCATATTTATCGGTTTGCGAGTGCACGCAAACTGAATTACGACTCAATGGAAGCAAGGCCATACTTATTGCCCCTATTGCACTTTACCCAACAGACATATTGCACCTATTGCACTTTACACAACAGACTTATTGCACCTATTGCACTTTAAACAACAGACTTATTGCACCTATTGCACTTTACCCAAGAGCCTTATTGCACCTAATGGACTTTACCCAAAAAACTTATTGCACTGATTGCATTTTACCAAACAGACTTATTGCACCTATTGCACTTTATCCAATAAACATATTGCACCTATTGAACCTTATCCAACAGACTTATTGCACCCAGTAAACTTTACCGAACAGACCTATTGCACCTATTGAACTTTACCCAACAGATGTATTGCACCAATTGCACTTTACCAAACAGACTTATTGCACCTAATGGACTTTATCCAACAGACATATTGCACCTATTGCAGTTTATCCAACAGACATATTGCACCTATTGCACCTTACCCAACAGACATATTGCACCTATTTCACTTCACCCAACAGACATATTGTTGCACCTATTGCACTTTACCCAGCAGACATATTGTTGCACCTATTTCACTTTACCCAACAGACATATTGTTGCACCTATTGTACTTTACTCAACAGACATATTGTTGCACTTATTGCACTTCACCCAACAGACATATTGCACCTATTGCACTTTACCCAACAAACATATTGCACTTTACACAAAAGACATATTGCACCTACTACACTTTATCCAACAGACATATTGTACCGATATCTACACACAAATTGGACAAGGGCTACCATTGATTCATCATACAAAACAAAAACTATTGGAACTTGTTTCCACAAAAAGGAATGCTATATTAGCACTCTGCACCCAGACTATTGTACAGGCAGGAACTTGGCTAAATAAAATATAACTTTTATTGATCCATTAAAAGATGGGAAACAACAAACAGATTAAAATCCCTATCAGAAAATCCTGCTGTTAGTCCAGGAGTGTCTCCTAATGCCTTAAATACAGCCTTGTAATATTTGTGTAGTATATCAGAGACACTGTAGTAATTACTTTGGGATCGCCGCTTTGTATTGTGACGCTTATAAATCCGGGTTTCTCTCCGGTTCTAAATTAAGAACTGCATTGTGATTGGTGTTGGATATTCAATTCTCTTGTCGTTATTCACATGCAAAATTGTGATCAATGTTGGGTATTCAATACTTATTATTATTATTCACTTACATCTGTATAATGCAGAGATATGTAATTCAGTTCTAGGTATTTATATAATCCTAGTGTGGATACATTAATTGTCTATATTGAGAAACAGAAACAGTGAGATTATCAACTTATTCCTAGGGACCTCCTTTGTTATTCTCCACCATACTTATTTCTTTGTTTGCATATATTATATGGTTTGGTGGCTAGTTCAATAGCTTATATATAGGTACCCATTTATTATTATCCACAGCATTAGTTAATCTAAGTGTATTAGATCATGGCTCAATATTAGAATATATGTTGCTCTTGTGTATTGTTCCTCTTATGTGAATATTATCAGTATAGGTGCATCTATTGCCCCCTATGGGTATACTTGGATAACTCAGTGTTAATCCACTTGTATTTGTGGTTACAGATGCATATCAGCAACTACAACAACTTATGATTCATAGGAATTTCAGCTACTTTTATGTGCAAGTGTGCAGTGGTCACCACTCTGCTAATCATTATATAAACATGATTATGAATGAATAAATACATTTTGGTTATAGAACCAAGTTATATTTCAAATTATGTTAGTAGAGTACTTTCTGCCTTCTATATATATGGTTTTATTGGCAGATACCATTCATACTGTAGTTTAATAGTTCTAGTGGTTTCAATTGATTTCAAGTATGGGTCTCCTTCCCTTGTATGGGATGTAGTTGGTTAGTTATATTAATTTTGATATTACACATGTATATTCACACTGATTTTTTACGTACAATAATCAGGTATACTTTCTTTGGTATTAGTTGTCATTTATTGTCAACAAATTCATATTTGCATATTCACTCAATTATGTATATTATTGTTATCGGTTATTTGTAGAGCGCCAACAGATTCCGCAGTGTTAATATAGCTTAATCTTGTATCCTTACTACGTCGTTATTTATTTCTCACTGTTTAGTCAACAAATCTGTATAACATTTGCGTTGCGGATTCTAACTTTTGATGCAAGTTTAAGTACTGTTTTTATTGTTCGGTATTGCAGTTTCTGCTGCTTGTCCGTGTATTGATTACACTCTGTATAGCTTTCATTTACACCGGGTAATTCATTTTTTAATTTTTTTAAACTGTGAGTTGATAAACATACACCTAGATTATGAGTTTTGCGTTAGGAGGGGTGCGGTGCTAACGAGCAGTTTAAGCTCACCGCTCACTTACAGACAGCGCTGGTATTACGGGTTTTTACAAGCCTGGCGTTAACCGCAAAAAAGTGAGCGAAGAGCAAAATTTAGCTCCGCATCTCACCTCAATACCAGCGCTGCTTACGTTAGCGGTGAGCTGGCTAAACGTGCTTGTGTACAATTTCCCCATAGGAATCAATGGGGAAAGCCGGCTGAAAAAAAATCTAACACCTGCAAAAAAGCAGCGTTCAGCTCCTAACGCAGCCCCATTGATTCCTATGGGGAAATTCTTTTTATGTCTACACCTAACACCCTAACATGAACCCCGAGTCTAAACACCCCTAATCTTACACTTATTAACCCCTTATCTGCCGCCCCCGACATCGCCGGCACCTACATTATATTATTAACCCCTAATCTGCCGCTCCGGACACCGCCACCACATACATTATACTTATGAACCCCTAATCTGCTGCACCCAACATCGCCGAACCCTACATTATATTTATTAACCCCTAATCTGCCACCCCCAATGTCGCCGCAACCTAACTACATTTATTAACCCCTAATCTGCCGCCCACAACGTTGCCACCACTATATTAAATGTATTAACCCCTAAACCTAAGTCTAACCCTAACCCTAACACCCCCTAACCTAAATATAATTACAATAAATCTAAATAAAATTACTACCTAAATTATTCCTATTTAAAACTACTAAAAAATACTTACCTATAAAATAAACCCTAAGATAGCTACAATATAACTAATAGTTACATTGTAGCTATTTTAGGGTTTATTTTTATTTTACAGGCAACTTTGTATTTATTTTAACTAGGTATAATAGTTATTAAATAGTTATTAACTATTTAATAACTACCTAGTTAAAATAAAGACACATTTACCAGTAAAATAAAACCTAACCTAAGTTACACTAGCACCTAACACTACACTATAATTAAATAAATTAACTAAATTAAATACAATTAATTACAATTAAATAAAATTATCTAAAGTACGGAAAAAAACACTAAATTACAGAAAATAATAAAATAATTACAAGATTTTTAAACTAATTACAGCTAATCTAATCCCCCTAACAAAATAAAAAAGCCCCCCAAAATAAAAAAGCCCTACCCTACACTAAATTACAAATAGCCCTTAAAAGGGCCTTTTGCTGGGTATTGCCCCAAAGTAATCAGCTCTTTTACCTGTAAAAAACAAATTACAAACCCCCCCTAACATTAAAGCCCACCACCCACACAACCAACCCTACTCTAAAACCCGCCCAATCCACCCTTAAAAAAAGGAAATTTATGCTTACCTGATAAATTTGTTTCTTTTACGATATGACGAGTCGACGGATTTCATCCTTACTTATTGGATATCGCCTCCTGGGCAGTAGGAGGAGGCAAAGAGCACCACAGAAGAGCTGTATATATAGCTCATCCATTCTCTCCCACTCCAGTCATTCGATCGAAGTTAGGAAGAGAAAGGAAAAGTCAAGGTGCAGAGGTGACTGAAGTTTAACCAAAATAAAGACTTGTCTTAGAAAATGAGAGGGTGGGCCGTGGACTCGTCATATCGTAAAAGAAACAAATTTATCAGGTAAGCATAAATTTCCTTTTCTTTTATAAGATATGAAGAGTCCACGGATTTCATCCTTACTTATGGGATACAAAACCAAAGCTATAGGACACGGATGAAAGGGAGGGACAAGACAGGAACCTAAACGGAAGGCACCACTGCTTCAAGAACCTTTCTCCCAAAAACAGCTTCGGACGAGGCAAAAGTATCATATTTGGAACATTTGGAAAAAGTGTGAAGAGACGACCAAATTGCATGAGGAAGTCACAGCCCTAGTAGAATGAGCCATAATTCTTTCAGGAGGCTGCTGTCCAGCAGTCTCATATGCAAAACGGATGATACTCTTCAGCCAAAAAGAAAGAGAGGTAGCCGTAGCTTTCTGACCCCTACGTTTTCCAAAAAAAACAACAAATAATGAAGATGATTGACAAAGTTCTTTAGTCGCCTGTAAGTAAAACTTCAGGGCACGGACCACGTCCAAGTTATGTAACAGACGCTCCTTCTTAGAAGAAGGATTAGGACACAATGAAGGAACAATAATATCCTGATTAATATCTTTGTTGGAAACAACCTTAGGAAGAAACCCAGGTTTGGTACGTAACACTTCCTTATCGGAATGAAGAATAAGGTAAGGAGAATCACATTGTAATGCTGAAAGCTCAGACTCTGCAAGCAGAAGAAATAGCAACCAAAAATAAAACTTTCCAAGATAACAATTTAATATCTATGGAATGCTTAGGTTCAAACGGAACCCCTTGAAGAACCTTAAGAACTAAATTCAAACTCCAAGGAGGAGCAATAGGCCTAAACACAGGTCTGATTCTAGTCAGAGCCTGACAAAAGGATTGAACATCCGGAATATCTGCCAGACGTTTGTGTAGCAAAATAGATAAAGCAGAAATCTGTCCCTTTAAGGAACTTGCTGATAACCCTTTCTCCAATCCTTCTTGGAGAAAAAATAAAATCCTAGGAATCCTAATCTTACTCCATGAGTAGCCCTTGGATTCACACCAATAAAGATATTTACGCCATATCTTAGGTAAATCATTCTAGTATCAGGCTTACGTGCCTGGATCAAGGTATCAATGACCGAATCAGAGAACCCTCGCTTAGATAAAATCAAGTGTTCAACCTCCAAGCAGTCAGCTGCAGAGAAACTAGATTCGGATGATGGAAGGGTCCCTGAATGAGAAGGTCCTGCCTCAATGGAAGTTTCCACGGTGACAGAGATGACATGTCCACCAGATCGGCATACCAAGTCCTGCGAGGCCACGCAGGAGCGATGAGAATCACTGAAGCCCTCTCCTGTTTGACTCGAGCAATCACCCGGTGAAGGAGAGCAAATGGGGAGAACACATAAGCTAGATGGAACGACCAAGGCATCTATCCATTTGGCCTGAGGATCCCTGGACCTGAATCCGTATCTCGGGAGCTTGCCATTCTGATGAGATGCCATAAGATCCAACTCCGGCCTGCCCCATCTGAGAATCAGAGTGGCAAAAACCTCTGGATGGAGTTCCCATTCCCCCGGATGAAACGTCAGTCTGCTCAAAAAATCAGTTTCCCAGATGTCCACTCCTGGGATGTAGATTGCTGACAGATAACAAGAGTGAGCCTCCACCCACCGAATTATTTTTGGATACTTCTGTCATTGCTAAGGAACTCCTTGTTCCTCCCTGATGATTGATATAAGCCACAGTCGTGATGTTGTCCGACTGAAATTGGATAAATTTGGCCGAAGCCAACTGAGGCCAAGCCTGAAGTGCATTGAATATTGCCTTCAATTCCAGAATATTTATTGGAAGTAGAGACTCTGACCGAGTCCACACACCCTGAGCCTTCAGGGAATTCCAGACTGCCCCCCATCCTAGTAGACTGGCGTCCGTTGTCACTATCACCCATGAGGGTCTGCGGAAGCACGTCCCTTGGGACAGATGATCCTGCGACAACCATGCACTGAGCCACTGATGGCCGAGGATTGGACTGAAGGGATCGGCATGTAATCAAAATCTTTAACTTTCTGACTTCCATCAAGAAGATTTTCATGGATATAGAATCTATTAGAGTTCCCAGGAAAAGGAACCCTTGTCTGTGGAATTAGTGAACTTTTCACTAGATTCACCTTCCACCCGTCCAGTCCTTAGAAAGGATAGAACCATGTCGGTATGAGCCTTTGTCAGCTGATAAGACGACGCCTGGATCAGAATATCGTCCAGATAAGGCGTTACTGAAAAGCCCCGCGGTCTTCGCCAGCAGGGACCCCAGAACCCCTGTGAAAATCCAGGGTGCCGTGGCCAGACCAAAAGGCAGAGCCACAAACTGAAAATGTTTGCCCAGAAAGGCAAACCTCATGAACTTGAGATGATCTCTGTGGATAAGGGCATGAAGATATACGTGCAATCCACGAAATCCACAAATGGACCCTCCTGGGTCAATGGAGGCCAAAACTCAGATGAAGATGACACATCCACAGACCAAGATTTCAACCCGAAGGCACTGCGTGCTAAGACGAAGATCCCGAACTCTTAGCCACCAACTAGGTAATATGCAAGTAGTCTATAACTGAACTAGCTAAGTCTAGAACCATAATTCCATTTATATCCTAAAGGAAATCTATAGTGGAGTGCTTCTGTTCCATCCTAAGTCGCAAAGGAGGAATGCATACCAAAAAAACAGCAGTAATGTCCTAAAACAAAGGACCCGTACTGTCACTTGAACTGTTAAAACTGAGATTATTTACTTAACAGTATACAATCAAATGATACGTGCATACCATCTTGTATAACGTAGTCATTCTTCAGAAAATTACATGTAAATTTGGGCACCTGCCAATCTTTGAGGTAGGCACAGTGTCAGTAATAAGGTACCCATCGTGGGACACTTGACTAAAAAGTGTTACTGACTCATTTATCTTAAAAACAGTAACTAGATATTGCACTGAGCAGAAAAAAACTTAGGTTAACAAAAAGTTTATTTCAAGACCAGCTATTAGTTAGATTGTACAGAGACCAAAAGTCCCCTTTTGATGTCTTATGTTAAATAAACTTGTCCAAATTACCCTTGAAAAGGTACTAGAGGCAAGTATGGTATGAATATTTGCAAGAGTTAAAATGCTGCTTAAGTATCTAATCCGAAATGACTTCCATGAAAACATTGGAAACAGAACAATCTGAACGATCCCTAGTAGAATCAACACATGAGAGGGACAGGTGTCAAAAACAAATGTACTGCTTTATGCAACTGAAAGAGAAAAATCAGTTAAACTCTTTACTGCCACTTTAACCACGGTCTCATTTAAATCCCAATTACATCACTCAGGAAATAACAATGGAAGGTTTTCATTAATATGTCCAACTATCCCTGAATGGGACACTGACAATAGTTTTTTATGGTTGCACCATATAAGTACAAAGCTGACGTATACATTAAACAGCTGAACAAAACATCAAATGGTGGAGAACTTCACAGCTTGGGAATTTCTGATATATTTAAAATTACAAAAATAGGGACCCCATCGTCCCACTATACCCCCCTGATGCATTTCACCAGAAACTTGGCTTTATCACTTGATAAAGCCAAGTTTTTGGTGAAACGCGTCAGGGGGGTGTTGTGGGACGATGGGGTCCCTATTTTTGTAATTTTAAATATATCATAAATTCCAAAGCTGGTCAAATAGGAATCGCCGCGATTAGTCAGTAGCTACGCTGATAATTACATGAGATATCACTATATATGCTATAAAAATATCTTAAAGTTTAAACTCTAAGCTGCGATACAAATCCAAAGTGCAGCTAGTAAAGAATCACTTATCTATACCCAACATATGTTGCCAAACACCTTAGAGCTTAAACCGAAAGTTGTGATACAAACGCAAAGCGTCAGCCAGCAAGCTAACAATCCGGGCATTGATATGTAACCAAATATTCAAAGAATTATACATGTGACAGAAATCTATGTTTATCAACTCACGGTTTAAAAAATTTAAAAAATGAATTACCCGGTGTAAATGAAAGCTATACAGATTGAGTGTAATCAATACACGGACAAGCAGCAGAAACTGCAATACCGAACAATAAAAACAGTACTTACACTTGCATTAAAAGTTAGAATCCGCAACGCAAATGTTATACAGATTTGTTGACTAAACAGTGAGAAATAAATAACGACGTAGTAAGGATACAAGATTAAGCTATATTAACACTGCGGAATCTGTTGGCGCTCTACAAATAACCGATAATAATAATATACATAATTGAGTGAATATGCAAATATGGATTTGTTGACAATAAATAACAACTAATACCAAAGAAAGTATACCTGATTATTGTACGTAAAAAAATCAGTGTGAATATACATGTGTAATATCAAAATTAATATAACTAACCAACTACAGCCCGTACAAGGGAAGGAGACCCATACTTGAAATCAATTGAAACCGCTAGAACTATTAAATAACAGTATGAATGGTATCTGCCAATAAAACCATATATATAGAAGGCAGAAAGTACTCTACTAACATAATTTGAAATATAACTTGGTTCTATAACCAAAATGTATTTATTCATTCATAATCATGTTTATATAATGATAAGCAGAATGGTGACCACTGCACACTTGCACATAAAAGTAGCGGAAATTCCTATGAATCATAAGTAGTTGTAGTTGCTGATATGCATCTGTAACCACAAATACAAGTGGATTAACACTGAGTTATCCAAGTATACCCATAGGGGGCAATAGATGCACCTATACTGATAATATTCACATAAGAGGAACAATACACAAGAGCAACATATATTCCAATATTGAGCCAATGATCTAATACACTCAGATTAACTAATGCTGTGGATAATAATAAATGGGTACCCATATATAAGCTATTGAACTAGCCACCAAACCATATAATATATGCAAACAAAGAAATAAGTATGGTGGAGAATAACAAAGGAGGTCCCTAGAAATAAGTCGATAATCTCACTGTTTGTCAATATAGACAATTAATGTATCCACACTAGGATTATATACATACTTAGAACTGAATTACATATCTCTGCATTATACAGATGCAAGTGAATAATAATAATACGTATTGAATACCCAACATTGATCACAATTTGGCATGTGAATAATGACAAGAGAATTGAATATCCAACACCAATCACAATCCAGTTCTTAATTTAGAACCGGAGAGAGACCCGGATTTATAAGCGTCACAATACAAAGCGGAGATCCCAAAGTAATTACTACAGTGTGTCTGATATACTACACAAATATTATGTGTAGGAGAGTGACGTCGCTACAGCCTGAAGGGGGTGTGTGCGCTGCTATCCAATTGCAGCCCCAAGAAATCGGCAAAAGAAAAGAGAAGCACTGTTGGCGTGGTGCCAGCTAAAAATGCGGATCAAGCCCAATCCAAATAGTAGAAGGTAGAGGGAAGCAGCACTCTTACTCCATGGTCCTTAAAATCCAAAAAGTTTATTTCAAAAAATGTTAAAACACGTAGAAAAGTGGACAAGCACAGCACAATACAAATGCAAGCTATACAGGTGGAGGGGGGGGAGCAAATCCTTACATGTTTCGTGCTATGCAGCACTTAATCATAGGATAGCTCACCACCTGTGCAGCACACCTTTAAAGGAGCAATGGCCAATCATTCAAAGCCATAGTATACCCAAAATGAATGTCTTAAAGGCATACTGCACAGGTGTGAGAAGAAATGGTGTAACATAATAATACAGAAAAAAAAACTTATTACATAAGAAGTACAAAATGAAAATGAAAGTGAAAATAAAAATGAATGTAAAAAACACATCAATAAATCATGTTACACAAGATCCAAATTAGTCTCAAAAAGAAAAATAATTGTGATTGTAAATCTTGTTATGAATCTAAGACAGATGAGATATAGTAATGAAAGATATATATCTATATCATCATATACACAAGGCAAGACAAAAATCAAAAATCAAAAAATCAAAAAAAATCAAAAAATCAAAAAGATTTCAAAGGCAATAAAGTACAAATCAAATGGAATATACAACTTTTGATAAAACCTTAGAAAAAGTGGTATTGATTTTTCAAAATGTCATGCACTAATTGTGTTCATATTCACATTACCATGTTAACAGTGGGATTGAAAAAACTAAACATAACTTATGTTTTCAGAAATCAAAATTTTGGAGTCTGATATACATATGTTATAAGTGTATTATAACACTGTCAAATTTTTTCCATATTTTTTCATATTTTTTCATAATTTTTTCATATCCCTTCAT
This sequence comes from Bombina bombina, assembly GCF_027579735.1. Classification (NCBI taxonomy): domain Eukaryota; kingdom Metazoa; phylum Chordata; class Amphibia; order Anura; family Bombinatoridae; genus Bombina; species Bombina bombina. Next base: position 55,312,776 of record NC_069507.1, on the reverse strand, counting down.
ATTTTTTCACAGTGGTAGATAAATACAAAAATAAAAAAAGTTAATGTGAAAACATATACAGATATGTATAATTGTATACATCAAGGTGTCAAAATATGAAGATATGTGAATGTAATACTGAATATATTTAGAATGAGAGTAAGATAAAGCAAAAATATAAAGCAAAAATATAAACTAAATAGATAAATAATTTTGATGAATATTCTTGATATGACTACGACAATGGGTGTCTACATAGATGGGACTTATTTAAGATGGCACAAGTTACTCAACAAAGTAACTAATGTCCCATTCTTTATTTAGACCAAAAGGTACCCTCGTGTTAAGTTTCCAAATCCAAAAAAGTTCTTTCTTGGACAATATATTGTAAATGTTTCCTCCCCTAATGGGCTTTTTGGCTATGTCTATTACTTTTACAGTAAATTTTGGCTGATCAGTAAAATGTATGCAATTGAAATGTCTTGCTACACTCGAATCCTTGTTATAATTTTTAATATCCCTTCTGTGCTCTCCTATTCTTGATCTAAGGGCACGTGAGGTCTGACCAACATACTGTTCAGAACAGAGGGTACAGTCTATAAGATAGACGACGAATGTTGTACTGCAATTGGCGTAATGATTAATCTTAAAATTCTGTTTGGTTACATGACTGGTGAATTCAGTCTCCATAGATATCTGTAAGCAAGTAAGACAGTTTCGAGAGAGACATTTAAAAGTGCCCTTCTTATTCAGCCACTGGCACCCCCTTGGACCCACTTGGCTGTTCACCATGCTGGGCGCAAGCTTTTTAGCAAGTGTGGGTGCCTTTTTAGGCACAAATTTGACCTTATCTACAAAATTTACTAGAATATCATCACCTTTAAGTATGGATAAGTTACCTTTAATAATTTTACATAAATCATTGAATTGTGAAGAATACTCTGTCGAAAATACTACTAAATCTTTATCACACATTGCTTTATTGGCCTTGTTATTCCGCTTTCCCTCTTTAGAATTATAGGTACATCTCACCTCATCTAAGGACTGCTGGAGTATATTCCGATCGTAACCTCTAGCACAAAGCCTATCCATCAATTTGGTGGCTTGGATATTAAACAATTTATCTGAATTGGAGTTTCGACGTAACCTAAGAAATTGGCTCTTAGGTATCGAATTTATAAGATGTTTGGGGTGACATGATGTGGCATGTAAAATCGTATTGCCAGAGGTTGGTTTTCTATATGTGTCAGTGACGATCTTATTAAGTTCGACTGAGCCAACTAAGGTGAGATCCAAAAAATGAATTTCTTTATCTTGGATCTCCCCCGTGAACTGTAAATGTAGATCATTATTGTTTACAAATTTGAGGAAATCCTCAAAGACAAAGTCACCTTTGACCACAAAGATAAGGTCATCAATGTAACGCATATATATGCAGATGTTATCTATGAAAGGGTTATTGCCATTATAGAGGCTGCCGAGTTCCCACCATCCCACAAATAAGTTAGCGAATGAGGGGGCAAATTTTGCCCCCATCGCAGTACCACAGATTTGTAAAAAGTACTCACCATTAAACATGAAGTAATTGTGGGACAGTAGGAACTCGACAGTCTCACAAAAAAACAATTTAAATCCCCTGGAATAATTTGTATAATTATCCAAAAAGAAACCAATGGCACACAATCCCAAATTGTGCGGTATACGTGAATATAGTGACACCGCGTCAATCACCACCCACCTATGATCTTTATCCCATTTCATCTTGTTAATGATAGTTAAAAGATGGGATGAATCCCTTAGATAACTACTAAGGTTCTGTACCAGTGGCTGTAGGACTGAGTCAACCCACTCAGACAATGGTTCAAACAACGAGCCAATCCCAGAAATTATTGGACGGCCTGGTGGGTTGACTGAGTCCTTGTGTAATTTAGGCAGGTGGTGAAAGACCGGCGTCACGGGAAACTGTGGAACTAGGGAAACACACTCCTCTTGTGAAATGAAACCTAATGCAAGTGCATCTTCAAGTAACCTGTCCAATTTGTGGGTGAATTCTTTTTCTGGGTTATAAGATAACTTTCTATATGTAATACCATCGTTCAATTGCTTATAGGCTTCATCAATGTATTGAGCTTTATTCATAACTACGACATTACCTCCTTTGTCTGATGAACGAATGACAAGATCATGTTTACTTTCTAATTGTCTGATTGCTGCTTTTTGTCTTTTTGTAAGATTGTCACTATGGCCTGTTGTAGTGATATGTTTACCCAGTTCCACAATCTCTTTTTCCACCTGTTTTTGGAATAAATTAATATGTGTGCCCCTAGATTGTGTGGGGTAAAAGTTAGATCTTATTCTTTTAGGTTTTGGAACATCTGAATCATTCACACCATCAGCAGTAGTGTCCAGTGTTCTTAACTCCTCCAGAATACATATGTCTTTAAAATCAAAAGTTGATTCTGGATTAGTACTAGGCAAATTGCTGATGGGGAGGGATATATTGCTTTCTCCCTCAGTAATTTCATCTGGTACATCTAGTTCCACTTCTTCATTATCAGAAATACTAGAAAAGTGTCTACGTAGTGTAAGCTTCCTAACAAATTTATTGAGATCCAACAAAGTATTAAATACCGAAAAATTATAGGTGGGAGCAAAACCCAGACCCTTAGATAATACACTAATATGGCTTTCAGTGAGTTCAAAGTTCGATAAATTGACGACACTGAGTGCTAGTTCTTCTTTGCCTTTCTCTTTGAAGATCTTTTTCCTTCTTCTGGAACCTGCTCTGCGTGTCCTCTTTTTTCCTTTCCTAAAGGGATGTCTTGACTTTTAGTTTTCAAACGGACTTCATTTTCTTTCTTCTCACGTCCTTGGTGTGTTGTTTCCTGCAAAGACAAAGAGGGAAGGGGAGAAAGAGAGGAAGAAGAGGAAGAGGAGGAAGAGCTATCATCTGATGATTCCGAATCCTGGTCAGAGGTATCCAACTCTGTAGAGGAAAAGACTACTTTCTTGGATTTATTCTTGTGTCTTTTCTTTAAGATTGACTTTGGTTCGACTACCGGTGTGGAGGATGTGGCCCAATTTGATTTCTTCTTATTTTTATTTTTGTGTTTGTTTTTATTTCTATTCTTACTGGACCTTGGGATTTCACCTTCACCATCAGTATTTGTGCTGGAATCATAGTCCCTCTGTTGTATTCCAGAAAATCTGCGGGTCCGTCTGTTAAATCTGGACCAGTCATACACATTATTTTTAAGATAATCATCTTGGTCTCTGTTGAATTTTCTGCCCTTTAGTGAAGCAAGCTCACTATCAGATTTTCTTATCTTTTTCTTCATTTTAGATTTTAAATCAGAATACTCCTCCTCTTGTTTGTGGTTCTTTAATTCCTGTTTGACATTATGGATCTGTGCCTTTAAGGAATCACGTTTGGAATTTTTGCTTCTTATCAAAATGTCCATGATGGTTAAAGAGCAGGTTGTAAGTGCATCCTTCCACTCCGTTGTTAGAGCGTCATCATTGAGGTCATATGAAGGGAACTTTTTAATTCTTAATCCTCGAGGGATTCTCTTAGATTGCACATAGTGTTCAAAGGCTACAGCATCCCACATTAAACGTAAGTCCATCATAAGCAATCTTTCCAATTGATTGAACAGACTCTTCATATCTTTTTCAATAAATTCATTCTCTCCCACTGAGAACACTGATTGAAAATATGTTTTTCTGCCTTGTATATCAAAAATCGATTTATTGAGACTAATTGCCTCCCCCTCCATAGCTAAGTAAAGTGCAAAAAAAATGTGCTAAATAATGGATTAAAACACCAACAGTGCAGGTTCGTTTATTTTTCTTCACAAATAAGCATGCAAATTGGGAAGAGTGCAAGGTTAAATGATTAAATGGTTAAATGGTTGAGTGGTTAGAACCCCTGTGAGTCACAGATGTTACACTTTGAAGCGTGTAAAAGATGTAGAGAATGTCAGAGAGTCACCACACATATGCAAATAAAATTATGCTCCACATTGCTTCAAAAGTGTATACTGTTTATTAGTGGCTGCCTTTAAATTATTTGGATACAGCATCGATATGAGCAGCCTTGGTTGAAAACTACAAAAGAAAGCTAATAGGAATTATATAACAATGAGCAACGATATAAGAATTCTTGTTTAGATATCAGCATTCATTTCCTTGCTGAATTACAAAGTCTCACGGCGTTACCGCACACAGCTGTTAAAACGTTTCCCAAGTGAGAACACACTGCCGGTTACAACAACCGCTAGTAATATTCGTGCTCAAATAAACGCTTTCTAAGAGTTCAAACCCTCACAGAGTGACAAAACCTCCTGCACAATGGTAGTGTGTATATATATCATATAAGCAAAACACACTTACTGCAGCTTCATACTACTGCTTATTTGTGAAGAAAAATAAACGAACCTGCACTGTTGGTGTTTTAATCCATTATTTAGCACATTTTTTTTGCACTTTACTTAGCTATGGAGGGGGAGGCAATTAGTCTCAATAAATCGATTTTTGATATACAAGGCAGAAAAACATATTTTCAATCAGTGTTCTCAGTGGGAGAGAATGAATTTATTGAAAAAGATATGAAGAGTCTGTTCAATCAATTGGAAAGATTGCTTATGATGGACTTACGTTTAATGTGGGATGCTGTAGCCTTTGAACACTATGTGCAATCTAAGAGAATCCCTCGAGGATTAAGAATTAAAAAGTTCCCTTCATATGACCTCAATGATGACGCTCTAACAACGGAGTGGAAGGATGCACTTACAACCTGCTCTTTAACCATCATGGACATTTTGATAAGAAGCAAAAATTCCAAACGTGATTCCTTAAAGGCACAGATCCATAATGTCAAACAGGAATTAAAGAACCACAAACAAGAGGAGGAGTATTCTGATTTAAAATCTAAAATGAAGAAAAAGATAAGAAAATCTGATAGTGAGCTTGCTTCACTAAAGGGCAGAAAATTCAACAGAGACCAAGATGATTATCTTAAAAATAATGTGTATGACTGGTCCAGATTTAACAGACGGACCCGCAGATTTTCTGGAATACAACAGAGGGACTATGATTCCAGCACAAATACTGATGGTGAAGGTGAAATCCCAAGGTCCAGTAAGAATAGAAATAAAAACAAACACAAAAATAAAAATAAGAAGAAATCAAATTGGGCCACATCCTCCACACCGGTAGTCGAACCAAAGTCAATCTTAAAGAAAAGACACAAGAATAAATCCAAGAAAGTAGTCTTTTCCTCTACAGAGTTGGATACCTCTGACCAGGATTCGGAATCATCAGATGATAGCTCTTCCTCCTCTTCCTCTTCTTCCTCTCTTTCTCCCCTTCCCTCTTTGTCTTTGCAGGAAACAACACACCAAGGACGTGAGAAGAAAGAAAATGAAGTCCGTTTGAAAACTAAAAGTCAAGACATCCCTTTAGGAAAGGAAAAAAGAGGACACGCAGAGCAGGTTCCAGAAGAAGGAAAAAGATCTTCAAAGAGAAAGGCAAAGAAGAACTAGCACTCAGTGTCGTCAATTTATCGAACTTTGAACTCACTGAAAGCCATATTAGTGTATTATCTAAGGGTCTGGGTTTTGCTCCCACCTATAATTTTTCGGTATTTAATACTTTGTTGGATCTCAATAAATTTGTTAGGAAGCTTACACTACGTAGACACTTTTCTAGTATTTCTGATAATGAAGAAGTGGAACTAGATGTACCAGATGAAATTACTGAGGGAGAAAACAATATATCCCTCCCCATCAGCAATTTGCCTAGTACTAATCCAGAATCAACTTTTGATTTTAAAGACATATGTATTCTGGAGGAGTTAAGAACACTGGACACTACTGCTGATGGTGTGAATGATTCAGATGTTCCAAAACCTAAAAGAATAAGATCTAACTTTTACCCCACACAATCTAGGGGCACACATATTAATTTATTCCAAAAACAGGTGGAAAAAGAGATTGTGGAACTGGGTAAACATATCACTACAACAGGCCATAGTGATAATCTTACAAAAAGACAAAAAGCAGCAATCAGACAATTAGAAAGTAAACATGATCTTGTCATTCGTTCATCAGACAAAGGAGGTAATGTCGTAGTTATGAATAAAGCTCAATACATTGATGAAGCCTATAAGCAATTGAACGATGGTATTACATATAGAAAGTTATCTTATAACCCAGAAAAAGAATTCACCCACAAATTGGACAGGTTACTTGAAGATGCACTTGCATTAGGTTTCATTTCACAAGAGGAGTGTGTTTCCCTAGTTCCACAGTTTCCCGTGACGCCGGTCTTTCACCACCTGCCTAAATTACACAAGGACTCAGTCAACCCACCAGGCCGTCCAATAATTTCTGGGATTGGCTCGTTGTTTGAACCATTGTCTGAGTGGGTTGACTCAGTCCTACAGCCACTGGTACAGAACCTTAGTAGTTATCTAAGGGATTCATCCCATCTTTTAACTATCATTAACAAGATGAAATGGGATAAAGATCATAGGTGGGTGGTGATTGACGCGGTGTCACTATATTCACGTATACCGCACAATTTGGGATTGTGTGCCATTGGTTTCTTTTTGGATAATTATACAAATTATTCCAGGGAATTTAAATTGTTTTTTTGTGAGACTGTCGAGTTCCTACTGTCCCACAATTACTTCATGTTTAATGGTGAGTACTTTTTACAAATCTGTGGTACTGCGATGGGGGCAAAATTTGCCCCCTCATTCGCTAACTTATTTGTGGGATGGTGGGAACTCGGCAGCCTCTATAATGGCAATAACCCTTTCATAGATAACATCTGCATATATATGCGTTACATTGATGACCTTATCTTTGTGGTCAAAGGTGACTTTGTCTTTGAGGATTTCCTCAAATTTGTAAACAATAATGATCTACATTTACAGTTCACGGGGGAGATCCAAGATAAAGAAATTCATTTTTTGGATCTCACCTTAGTTGGCTCAGTCGAACTTAATAAGATCGTCACTGACACATATAGAAAACCAACCTCTGGCAATACGATTTTACATGCCACATCATGTCACCCCAAACATCTTATAAATTCGATACCTAAGAGCCAATTTCTTAGGTTACGTCGAAACTCCAATTCAGATAAATTGTTTAATATCCAAGCCACCAAATTGATGGATAGGCTTTGTGCTAGAGGTTACGATCGGAATATACTCCAGCAGTCCTTAGATGAGGTGAGATGTACCTATAATTCTAAAGAGGGAAAGCGGAATAACAAGGCCAATAAAGCAATGTGTGATAAAGATTTAGTAGTATTTTCGACAGAGTATTCTTCACAATTCAATGATTTATGTAAAATTATTAAAGGTAACTTATCCATACTTAAAGGTGATGATATTCTAGTAAATTTTGTAGATAAGGTCAAATTTGTGCCTAAAAAGGCACCCACACTTGCTAAAAAGCTTGCGCCCAGCATGGTGAACAGCCAAGTGGGTCCAAGGGGGTGCCAGTGGCTGAATAAGAAGGGCACTTTTAAATGTCTATCTCGAAACTGTCTTACTTGCTTACAGATATCTATGGAGACTGAATTCACCAGTCATGTAACCAAACAGAATTTTAAGATTAATCATTACGCCAATTGCAGTACAACATTCGTCGTCTATCTTATAGACTGTACCCTCTGTTCTGAACAGTATGTTGGTCAGACCTCACGTGCCCTTAGATCAAGAATAGGAGAGCACAGAAGGGATATTAAAAATTATAACAAGGATTCGAGTGTAGCAAGACATTTCAATTGCATACATTTTACTGATCAGCCAAAATTGACTGTAAAAGTAATAGACATAGCCAAAAAGCCCATTAGGGGAGGAAACATTTACAATATATTGTCCAAGAAAGAACTTTTTTGGATTTGGAAACTTAACACGAGGGTACCTTTTGGTCTAAATAAAGAATGGGACATTAGTTACTTTGTTGAGTAACTTGTGCCATCTTAAATAAGTCCCATCTATGTAGACACCCATTGTCGTAGTCATATCAAGAATATTCATCAAAATTATTTATCTATTTAGTTTATATTTTTGCTTTATATTTTTGCTTTATCTTACTCTCATTCTAAATTATACATATCTGTATATGTTTTCACATTAACTTTTTTTATTTTTGTATTTATCTACCACTGTGAAAAAATATGAAGGGATATGAAAAAATTATGAAAAAATATGAAAAAATATGGAAAAAATTTGACAGTGTTATAATACACTTATAACATATGTATATCAGACTCCAAAATTTTGATTTCTGAAAACATAAGTTATGTTTAGTTTTTTCAATCCCACTGTTAACATGGTAATGTGAATATGAACACAATTAGTGCATGACATTTTGAAAAATCAATACCACTTTTTCTAAGGTTTTATCAAAAGTTGTATATTCCATTTGATTTGTACTTTATTGCCTTTGAAATCTTTTTGATTTTTTTATTTTTTTTGATTTTTTGATTTTTGATTTTTGTCTTGCCTTGTGTATATGATGATATAGATATATATCTTTCATTACTATATCTCATCTGTCTTAGATTCATAACAAGATTTACAATCACAATTATTTTTCTTTTTGAGACTAATTTGGATCTTGTGTAACATGATTTATTGATGTGTTTTTTACATTCATTTTTATTTTCACTTTCATTTTCATTTTGTACTTCTTATGTAATAAGTTTTTTTTTCTGTATTATTATGTTACACCATTTCTTCTCACACCTGTGCAGTATGCCTTTAAGACATTCATTTTGGGTATACTATGGCTTTGAATGATTGGCCATTGCTCCTTTAAAGGTGTGCTGCACAGGTGGTGAGCTATCCTATGATTAAGTGCTGCATAGCACGAAACATGTAAGGATTTGCTCCCCCCCCTCCACCTGTATAGCTTGCATTTGTATTGTGCTGTGCTTGTCCACTTTTCTACGTGTTTTAACATTTTTTGAAATAAACTTTTTGGATTTTAAGGACCATGGAGTAAGAGTGCTGCTTCCCTCTACCTTCTACACAAATATTATTCCCATCTTTTAATGGATCAATAAAAGTTATATTTTATTTAACCAAGTTCCTGTCTGTACAATAGTCTGGGCACAGAGTGCTAATATAGCATTCCTTTTTGTGGAAACAAGTTCCAATAGTTTTTTGTTTTGTTTTATTTTTTTTTACATATTTCATCTATTGAACTTTACCCAACAGACTTATTGCACCTATTGCACTTTACCCAACAGACATATTGTACCTATTGCCCTTTACCCAAAGTACTTATTGCACCTATTGCACTTTACCCAACAGACATATTGCACTTTACCCAACAGACATAATGCACCTACTGAACTTTATCCAACAGATATATTGCACCTACTGAACTGTATCCAACAGACATATTGCACCTACTGAACTCTACCCAACAGATATATTGCACCTAATGAACTTTATCCAACAGACATATTGCACCTACTGAACTTTACCCAACAGATATATTGCACCTATTGCACTTTACCCAGCAGACTTATTGCACCTAATGAACTTTACCTAACAGACTTATCACACTTTACCCAACAGACATATTGCACCTACTGAACTTTAACCAACAGACATATTGCACCTATTGCACTTTACCTAACATACTTATTGCACCTATTGATCTTTACCTAACAGACCAAATGCACCTAATGCACTTTATCCAATAGACTTATTGCACCTACTGAACTTTACCCAACAAACCTATTGCACCTATTGGACTTTACTCAACATACTTATTGCACTAATTGCACCTTACCCAACAGACTTATTGCACCTCTTGCACTTTACCCAACAGACTATTGCACCTCTTGCACCTTACCCAACAGACTTATTGCACCTCTTGCACTTTACCCAACAGAAATATTGCACCTTTTGTATTTTACCCAAAAGACATATTGCACCTATTCCACTTTACCCAACAAATATATTGCACTTTACCCAACAGACATATTGCACCTATGGCACTTTACCAAACATATTGCACTTTACCTAACATGCTTATTGCACCTATTGCACTTTACCAAACAGACATATTTCACCTATTGCACTTTACCCAACAGACGTATTGCACCTACTGAACTTTACCCAACAGACATATTGCACCTATTGCACTTTACCCAACAGACATATTGCACCTACTGAACTTTACCCAACAGACCTTGTGCACCTATTGCACTTTACCCAGCAGACAAATTGCACCTACTGAACTTTACCCAACAGACATATTGCACCTACTAAACTTTACCCAGCAGACAAATTGCACCTACTGAACTTTACAGAACAGACATATTGCACCTACTGAACTTTACCCAGCAGACATATTGCACCTACTGAACTTTAGCCAACAGACTTATTGCACCTACTGAACTTTACCCATCAGACATATTGCACCTACTGAACTTTACCCAACAGACATATTGCACCTACTGAACTTTACCCATCAGACATATTGCACCTACTGAACTTTACCCAACAGACATATTGCACCTACTGAACTTTAGCCAACAGACTTATTGCACCTACTGAACTTTACCCATCAGACATATTGCACCTACTGAACTTTACCCAACAGACTTATTGCACCAATTGCACTTTACCCAACATACATATTGCACCTACTGAACTTTACCCAACAGACATATTGTTCCTATTGCCCTTTACCCAGCAGACATATTGTTCCTATTGCCCTTTACCCAGCAGACATATTGCACCTACTGAACTATACCCAATGACTTATTGCACCTACTGAACTGTACCCGACAGACATATTGTTCCTATTGCCCTTTACCCAGCAGACATATTGCACCTACTGAACTTTACCCGACAGACATATTGTTCCTATTGCCCTTTACCCAGCAGACATATTGCACTTACTGAACCATACCCAATGACTTATTGCACCTACTGAACTTTACCCGACAGACATATTGTAGCTATTGTACTTTACCCAACAGACATATTGCACCTACTGAACTTTACCCAACAGACATATTGTACCTATTGCACTTTACCCAACAGACATATTGCACCTTATGCACTTTACCCATCAGACATATTGCACCTTTTGCACTTTACCCATCAGACCACTTTCTTTCCAGTACTGATACTATCATATCAATGGCGGTGGAAACATGAGATTGATACCATTGAAAGCAAATTGCCTATTGTGCACCTGGTAAAGGACCTATTCTAAGTCCATAAAAACCTCTGGGTGCGATGAAAAAGTAGTGTTGGATGAAAAAATAAAATGTAGGGGGAAAAGACAGAAAAAAACTGGATTGAAAATATACGGCTAAATTACAAGTTTTGCGGTACGACTATACCACCGAAAAATTGGTCTTTGCGAACGGAATGGCAGGTCTCCCATATTACAAGTCACAGCTGTACGACTTTACCACAAGCATTTTAGCCTGTACAGCAACTCTTCATTCCGCACTCAAAAAATGGCTTTTGAGTATGGAATTTTCATTGCACCTCTATTAGAGGTTGTGCGGTCCGGCTATAACGCTAGCATTATAGCTTATACCACCGCGATCCATTACGCGATCAGAGACTAGTAATTATGGATTTTGCGAAACAAAAATGTTACAAAGTACATTAAAACCCATAAACTAAACTATTAGCCCCTAAACCGCCATCCCCCCACATCGCAAATACTATAATAAACCTATTAACCCCTAATCTGCCACCCACCGTTATAGGCAACACTAAAATAAAGTATTAACCCCTAAACCGCTGGCCCCCCACTTTGCAAATATTAAACTAAACATATTAACCCCTAAACCGCTGTCCCCCCACATCGCCAACACTAAATTAAACTATTAACCCTTAAACCTAACACCCCCTAACTTTAAATTAAAGTTACAATATAACTACCTTAAAATAAATAAAAACTTACCTGTGGAGGGGGCGGAGCCTGCAGCCTAACATGGAAGCCGTGTTTCTGTGAGCTCCGTGTGCTCAGTTGCAACAAACTGCTTTTTACATGGGATAACAACTATCAGATGAGATACCAAATGTGAGATATGCCTGCCTAAACTACTCGACTAACATCGCTGAAGAGAGAGACAGGGGAAAGCTACCCGGCGCACACTTAAATAGGAGCCTTTGTTTTAACTGCGCCACAACTCACGGAGCTAGCGGTCACCCACGTGGCTGACTATATCGCTAACTTGCCGTTACTCTCAGGCTGACATAAGGGAGCACTTTCGAACACTGCGGTAAGGTTCGGACACTACCTTTTCCCACTCTCCCTGTACAAATAGCCAGCACGTTCACACATTAGCGCTCCAGCCGACCGCCATTGCGGCCCACTTGACTAACCAGTCAGGAACTTTATATGCTTACCCGGGGGCTTTTCTTTGCACTACAGAAGCACACAATAAACTGTGGTCAGCAGTAGGACATCCAGCTCGCCAAGCCTCCCTAGCCCCATAGTCAGTCAGCGCACCTACCTCCCTGACTACAGCTAGGCCCTTGAGGCATAACGTCACAGCCTATAACAGGGAGCGGCAAGTGCAAGATAACAGGACACTACACTTACTTGATATAGTCTGTATAACTGCCGCTCCTGTATATACTGCCTTACACCATCATGTCGACTAGGAAGGGCCATAAACCACAAAAAGGGCCCAAAAACTCCAAAAGTTCCCAAGGCCCCAACCTGGCTATGAAGGAATATTTTAAACCACTAGACTCACTGTCACATGACCACATAAATGCACAGCAAGAAAATGGTAGCGATTCAGAAGACTCAGACTCAACCTCAATACAGCATACCCCACCCAGGCCCCTTACCAAGGCTGACTTAAGCACGCTACCTACTAAAGATGACTTTGCAGCGCTGATGACTCACGTTAGCCAGCTTATTAAAGAAGGTCTGAAGGAGGTTAGAAAAGACCTAAATGAACTGGGCAACAGGGTAGAATACTTAGAAGAGGGAACGGAATATATAAACAACCAGCATGAGGAAATGTCACGGCAACTTCATCAGCAAAGTGTCATCATAGACGACCTACAACATCACGTTGAAGATCTCGATAACAGGGGCAGAAGGCAGAATATACGTATCCGCGGCATCCCAGAAAGTGTACTGAATCAGCAACTTGGGGACTATCTGCAAAATTTATTTAAACACCTTGCTAACCCATTAGAGATCCCAAACATGCCGCTTGACAGAGCCCACAGAGCCCTACGACCTCCCCCAAGGCCTTCAGACCCACCCAGGGATGTGATCCTGAAATTCCAGAATTATAAGGATAAAGAAACTATATATGACGCTGCCAGGAAAACTCAAACTGTTCTATTTGAAGGATCAAAACTTCAGATATTCGCAGACTTGAGCCCCATTACACTGGCTAAAAGAAAGGAGGCCAGATACCTTACTCAGCACCTTCAAAATCTGGGCATCCAATATAGATGGGGCTTCCCCTTCTGTCTCAAAGTCATTAGAGGCCCCCAAACTTATATCTATAGAACTCCAGAAGATCTAGAGACTTTTTGTAAGGGGCTCAATATCTCTCTACCTGTCCTTCCTAAGTTGAATGATCACCCTCACCCTGCATTAGAGCTGAAGGATATACACCCCAAACCACAACGGCAGAATTGGTCGACAGTAAACAGGAAAAGAAACAGAACCACCTGTAACTCTCCACAACCTGCTGATACTGCTTCTGCACCACTTACTTGATCAAGTTCTCCTGAGGGCTTTGGTTCGCCCTTTCCTTCCTCTCATTTGGTGTAGTATGAAGCTTATTTGTTGTTCTCTTCGCTTAGTTGGCTTCACTAAGCGTACATTGTAATGACTTAGTGACTTTTTGATCACATGACAACCACAACCGCTCTACACGCAGACTTTTGTTTTGGTTTTTTTTATTGTCTCCAAGTTGCTCCCCTCCCCAGTTATATAAAATGCATGTGCTATATCCCATGATGTATGGGCTTGGTTTCTGCACTAATTATCCCAGCATGTGTGCCCAAGAATATGGTCAAGAGAATCTGCTTGACGCCCCGCTCTCTCTCCTTCCTAAATTTAAACAGGCTACCTTACAGTAGCATCCTCAGGCAATAATCCCTGACAGCTTTATTCAGCCCGAGTTTATTGTTGCATCGAGCGTAGCTCTAAATATAGAGTTTTCTTTTTCCCCCTCTCATCATTGTTTGTTTGATACCCTCATATAGTGTGATGTCAACACTTAGTTTTTCTTTTAATTTGAACCCCTCTACTTTTAATAGTTTTATTTACAGTTCTTTTGTTTTATGTCATCCAACAATGCTCTACATGCTAAAAATGTTGTTTTATGCATATTTCTTACTGTATGAACTAATGTTTATGCTTGTGCTCTCTCTCCAGCAAGCCGGATTTCACTCACTCTTCTCTACTCCCTCTTCTCTCAAGTTGTATCCTGTTATTGTTGCTCTACTGCTGGGTCTCAAGGTTACAAGTAAGTGCTCCTCTGTGGGTGACCATACACTCCATACATGTAATATAACTCATACACAGCGCAGAGCGACATATCATCGTACCATATTCACTTTACTTCTCATTCGTCATGAGCTCCCCTAATGTTAAATTCCTTTCACTAAATGTGAAAGGTCTTAACTCCCCGACCAAGCGGTCTGTCGCTCTAAACTGGTTTCATAGGCAAGAGGCCGACATTGTCTGTATGCAGGAGACTCACTTTGCCCTGGCAGCGGCCCCGACATGCTCCTCTCGCACCTACCCAACGGGATACTTTGCCCATAACACAACTAAAACAAACGGAGTGGGTATATTGGTTCACAGAAGACTTCCCTTCTCTCTCACATCCAAACATCAAGATGAAACAGGTAGAATCCTAGTCTTAATAGGCACCCTGTATAACCAGCCAGTCACTCTAGTGAACTTATATGCACCTAACAAACACCAGGCGAAATTCTTTAGGAAGGCTTTAGATATTCTCACACCCATAGCTACTGGTCTCGTGCTGCTGGCAGGTGACTTTAATGTCGCTCTGTCACCGGCGCTGGACTGTTCACTGGGGCGCAGCTGCATACCTACCTCCACACTGCATTCTATTCAGAGTAAAATACAGAACCTGACGTTAGTGGACATATGGAGACTTCATCACCCCCAGACAAAAACCTATACCTTCTATTCACATCCCCAGAGATCCTCATCTAGGATCGACTATATTTTTATTGATCAGAATCACCTACACTTGACAAGACACTCGTACATTACCCCCGTGTCATGGACAGACCACTCCGCTGTCTCCACAGAGATCTCCTGGCCTTCAGCCCCCGTGTCCCAATACTGTTGGAGACTAGACGAATCACTGCTTAAGAATGTACAACTGTCCGAGGAGATCACCCGATCCTTAGCGGATTATTTTGCCCTAAATGACAATGGCACGACGAAATCTCAAATAGTGTGGGACGCGCACAAGGCAGTTATCAGAGGGGATTTCCTTAAATATAAAGCAAACCTAGTTAAACTAAGGAGAAAAGAATTCGACTCACTGACAACAAATTTAAATAGCACTGCGACAGAATTTGCAATTGCACCACACAACAAACTTCTAGAGGATAAACTGACGAAAGCCAGAAGAGACCTTAACGCATATCTCAATAGGGAAGCCCTGAAACATGCCTTTTTCTTGCGCAAGCTTTACTTTACGGAGGGGAATAGGATAGGCACATTATTGGCCAAAGCGCTCCGTCAAAGGACGCTTAACTCCTTTATACACAAAATATCTTCGCAAGACTCAGTGGACATTCAAGATAGCAAGGGAATAGCTAGAGTGTTTCATACATTTTTCAAGTCCTTATACCAACTCCCCCCCTTAAATGACAGCCAAACTCGAGCGGAATGTGAGGATTATGTTCGCTGTGCAGGTCTTCAGACCTTGTCCCAGTCGGAGTCAGACCAACTTGATGCACCCATCGAAGTGGCCGAGATTCTCTCAGCTATTGAATCCCTACCTAACCACAAAACCCCTGGCCCAGACGGACTGTCCAATTCCTATTATAAATCTTTTAAGCACATTCTAGCCCCGCACTTAGCCACTTTATTCAAATCAATAGATAATCATGAACCTTTCTCCAGAGATATGCTGTCAGCACATATTACCCTGATCCACAAGCAAGATAAACCCCCAACCTTCCGGGTAGTTACCGCCCCATCTCCTTAATTAACACGGACGCAAAAATTTATGCCAAAATTATCGCTACCAGAATTAATAAACTGCTACCACGACTTATACACACTGACCAGACAGGCTTTATTCCGCGTCGGGAGGCCAGGGACAATACTATCCGAACATTGCACTTAATAGACTACGTGTCTACCTCCAAAATTGATTCAGTCCTGGTCTCTACCGACGCGGAAAAAGCATTCGACAGACTGAACTGGACATATCTTAAATCGACTCTGACGGAATTCGGCTTTGGAGACACGACCATAAATAGAATCTTTAGTTTATATGACAGTCCTTCAGCTAGGATCAAAGTTAATAACACTCTCTCAGATCCCTTTCAAATATACAATGGAACCCGCCAGGGGTGCCCGCTTTCTCCTTTGCTGTTTGCAATAGCAATGGAACCATTAGCCGCACACATTAGGAATAATATTAACATTAAAGGGATTACAATAGGTCCTTCCGAATACAAAATCAGTCTATATGCCGACGACATCTTGTTAACTCTGTCCGACCCCCGTAATTCGATTACTCACCTCCTAGCAGAGTTCCGTCGGTTTGGTAACCTATCACACTTTCACATAAATGATCAAAAATCTAATATCCTCAATATAAACATGAAGCCTAAACAATTTGCGGCCATTTCCGAGATATGCCCATACCATTTATGTACCGATCAGATAAAATATCTAGGTATTGCCCTCACCCCTAAAATAAGCTCTCTCTTTCAGGCTAATTATATCCCGCTCCTTAAACGGATCCAATCTAGTAGCCAAAATTGGCAATCCAAGCCGTTTTCCTGGTGGGGCAGAATGCAGGTGGTTAAGATGTCCATCTTGCCTCTCATTCTATATACTTTCCAGACAGTTCCTATTGACCTCCCTCAGACTTACCTAGACCAGCTGCAGTCGACCCTTAATAAATTCATATGGGGAAGCAAAAGACCTAGAGTAGCGAGGCACACTTTATATCGACCAAAGATCAAGGGAGGACTGGCGGTCCCATGTATCACCCAGTATTACCAAGCGGGTACACTACAACGTGTGCTCGACTGGCATGTAGGACACATAGATAAAGCATGGATATTACTAGATGCACACATTCTCCAATCTCCTCAAATAGGCCCTCTCTGTTGGCTGCCCCATACTTATAGACCGCTAGTGACAAAAACTTCGCCCCTATATAAACATATTTTCTGCACATGGGACAATATCCTGGACCACGTTCCTGGAATCTCCTCCCCTTTTTCCCCCATGTTCCCAATTTTCCAAAACACGGAATGGCTACAAAGCATCCATACCGCGAGCACATACACTAGATTTTCTGACTTAGGCCTCTCTTCTCCACTTTGTGAATTCCTTCACTTGGGCGCATTGAAATCTGCTCCTGAATTGTCAGATGTACTACAGGGCACCTTTGGACAATGGCTTAAATATTCCCAATTACAGCACCTTTTAGCAACCTCCCCCCATAAACTCTCTCTCCTTCGCCCCCTTACGCACTTTGAATCTATTTGCAGACATGGAGGAGCCCTAAAGGGTTCCCTAGCCTTGTCTAAGAGAATCCTTGACGCGTGCCTATATAAACGGTTGCCTAAAACCACTCAGACTTGGTCGGCTGAGCTGGAACTGGAATTCTCAGAGGAACAGTGGGAAAAAATGTATCAGCGCACTCACAGCTCATCCACCTCCACCCAAATCTTGGAAATGAATTACAAAATCATAACCAGGTGGTACTTAACACCGTTGAGGCTCTCCCGCATTTATCCTGGTTCCCCTTCTGGATGTTGGAGGAGCTGCGGAGGCGTTGGTCACATGACCCATATATGGTGGTCCTGCCCTAAGCTGCGGGCCTTTTGGCAGGCTCTACGACGATTTGTAGCCCCATTATTTGATACACCATTTGTAATTACACCCGCCATGGTACTATTCAATGACACACCCAAACAGTCCTGTAAACTCCGCGCGCATCTCCTCCAGATTTGTTTGAATGGAGCGAAATCCCTTATAGCTAGGGCTTGGAAAACAGAAATAGTTCCCACAATAGAGACCTGGAAGGCGCGAACACAAGAGTTAATCCACCTAGAGGAGTACTATTATTTTAAAAATAACAGGATGGCACACTACCACCTTGTCAAGTTTTATTGGGAAACCATAAACCCACTGAGACCCCAGCACTAGCGCCTGTAACCTCTCCTCTCACTTCTCCCTTTTCTGTCTCCTTCCTAACACTGTCTCCGCCTTCCCCTCCATCTTTGTACTCGTCTTAACGCACTTGCTGTCAATTGCCCTTCTAGCTTCCACCCGGCTGATAATTAATTAATTGATTTACTACAATCCTAAAAATTGTTGTGATGACTCATACCGTCTCGTCCCTTCTTCATAATGTTCTTAATTTTACTTGACTATTTGTAATTTTATTTATTTTCCCCCCTCCCTTCCCCTTTTTCTCTTATTCCTACCTGTTGTTGTTGTAAACTTGAAAATTGTTCAATAAAAAACAATATTTAAAAAAAAAAAAAAAACTTACCTGTGAAATAAAAAAAACTAAGCTTAAGTTATAAATTAACCTAACATTACTATTTGAAAAAGCTAAAATAAACCAAAAATAAAAAACCTAAGTTATAAAATTAAAAAACCCTAACACTACGAAAAACTAAAAAAAATCTAACATTACAAAAAAAAACAATAAATTAAATTATCCAAAATAATAAAAATTAAACCTAATCTAATACTCCTATAAAAACAAAAAAGCCACCCCAAAATAAAAACACCCCCTAATCTAACAATAAACTACCAATAGCCCTTAAAAGGGCCTTTTGTATGGCATTGACCTAAGTTAAACAGCTCTTTTACATAAAAAATGACAAAGTACCCCCTAACAGTAAAACCCCCACCGAACCAACCCCCCCCCAAAAAAAACCTAAGTCTAAAAAAAAAACTAAGCTACCCATTGCCCCTAAAGGGGCATTTGTATGGGCATTGCCCTTAAAAGGGCAATCAGCTCTTTAGTGCCCATTAAAAAAATAAAAAAAGCCCTAATTTTACAAAAATGTAAAAAAAAAAATCTAACTCTAACCCCCAAAAATGTACTCACAGTTCCTGAAATCCGGACATCTATCTTCATCCAAGCAGCGACAAGTATTCATCTAGGCAGCGACATCTTCATCCATCACGGGGACATCTTCTATCTTTATTCCGTTGTAGTGGAGCTGTGGCGGCACGGAGCTGAGTAGGACCGGCAGTGATAACGACACCCAGCGCGGAGCCTCCTCTTAATGTGATCTCCGCCGCACACTGAAGATTGAAGGAAAGGTACCCGTTTTAAATTTGGGGTAGCTTGCATTCCTATTGGCTGAAATATTCAAATAACCCAATAGGATGAGAGCTGATTAAATCCTATTGGCTTTTCAATTCAGCCAATAGGATTTAAGCATCTCATCCTATTCGCTGATTTGAATATTTCAGCCAATAGGAATGCAAGGTACCCCAAATATAAAAGGGGTACCTTGCACTCAATCTTCAGTGTGCGGCGGAGATCGCATGAAGAGGAGTCTCCACGCTGCTGAGGACCGCCGCTCCGGATCCACACATCGCGGAAGACTGCTCCGCACCTCCGGGAAGAAGATAGAAGATGGTCCCGTGTTGGATGAAGATGGCGTTGCCTGGAAGAAGACCTTTACCGCCGGACTTCAGGAACTGTGAGTACCTATTTCGGGGTTAGACTTAGGGGTTTTTCTGCTTTTTTTTGGGTGTTTTTTTTTTAGATTAGGGATTTTCTATTTTAATGGGCAGCAAAAGAGCTGATTGCCCTTTAGGGGCAATGGATAGCTTAGGTTTTTTTAAAGTTAGGTTTTTTTATTTGGGGGGGTGGGTTGGGTGGGGGATTTTACTGTTAGGTGGTACTTCATGACTTTTTTTAGGTAAAAGAGCTAATTGCTTCAGGGCAATGCCCTACAAAAGGCCCTTTTAAGGGCTATTGGTAGTTTATTATTAGGGGGTGTTTTTATTTTGGGGTGGCTTTTTTGTTTTTATAGGTGTATAAGATTAGGTTTAATTTTTATTATTTTGGATCATTTCTTTTATTATTTTTTATAATCTTAGATTTTTTTTATTATTTTTTTATTTATTTTTTCGTAATTTTAGTGTTTGTTTTTTTGTAATGTTATTAGATTTCTTTTATTTCTCATAGTGTTAAGATTTTTTAATTTTGTAACTTAGATTTTAGTGTTTATTTTATTTTTTTAAACTAGTTATGTTAGGTTTATTTATAGTCTAACCTTAGGTTTTTTTTTTTTATTTCACAGGTAAGTTTTTATTTATTTTAAGATAGTTATATTGTAACTTTAATTTAGGGGGATGTTAGGTTTAGGGGTAAATAGTTTAATTTAGTGTGTCGTGATGTGGGGGGCCGGCGGTTTTGGGATAGTAGGTTTAGTTTAGTAGTTGTGATGTGGGGGGCTGGTGGTTTAGGGGTTATTAGCTTTATTATAGTAGTTGCGATGCGGGGGGCGCCAGTTTAGGGGTTAATAGCTTTATTATAGTAGTTGCGATGTTGGGGGGCGGCGGTTTAGGGTTTAATAGGTTTATTTAGGTGTTAGCGATGCGGGGGCGGCGGTTTAGGGGTTATTCACTTTATTTAGTGTTGGCTATGTCGGGGGCGGCAGGTTAGGGGTATTTAGACTAGGGTTTTATGTTAGGGTGTTAGGTTTTTACGTAATTTTCTTGTCTCCATAGATATCAATGGGGAATGCGTTATAGCGATTGCAATTCCGCAATCGCAGGTGTTAGTTTTTTTCTAACACTTTCTCTCCATTAATGTCTATGAGGGAAGACGTGCACAAGCATGTCAAATCAGGCCTTGGCTTTTGTGCGGTATGGAGCTTAACGCACCATACCGCACAACCCAAGAAGGTTTTTCTGTAACTCGTAATGGCAGCGCTATGGAAAGTGCGTTAGAGCTAACTTTTTAGCGTTATTTACGCACTGGATTTAGCGCACAACTTGTAATCTTGGTTATAGCAAAGAATATGGATATCTTTCATGCCTAATAAAAATGGTGTTTGTAGGGAAGCTCTGCTGTAGGGAGTAGAGACAGGCAGTGATTCTGGAGATAAACGGAATATCAGTGGAGATGTTCTTCTAAGGTTTGATTCTTCCTCTCTGTTTGTCCATTGGTTAGAGAAGGATGAGCTAGGGATAATAATTGAGAAGTGCAAATATATTTTTAAAAAAGACATCTGAACTCCTTAAAGGGAAGCTGAAGTCAAAATTAAGCTTTCATGATTCAGAGGGCGAACTTGGTGTGTTTGTTTGTTTTATGCATAGCTTCAATAAATGTAAAGTTTTACACGGCTGAGGATTTCCTTCTTCCTACCCCAGTGTAGCCGGATACACTGTTGCACCTAGGAATGCAATGTACCCCAATATAAAATGGGTATCTTCCATTTAATCTTCAGTGTGCGGCAGAGATCGCATGAAGAGGAGGCTCCGCATTGGACGTCCGCACCAACGACGAACATGCTCCGCTCCGTGCCGCCACTGGGAAGAAGAAAGAAGATGCCCCTGCGATGGATGAAGATGTCACCACCTGGATGAAGACTTCTCGCCGCCTGGATGAAGATGGATGTCCGGAGATCAGGAACTGTGAGTAGATTTCCTGGGGTTAGTGTTAGGTTTTTTTAGGTGGGGTTTTTTTTTTTAGATTACGACTTTGGGCAAAAAAGAGCTGAATGTCCTTTTAAGGGCAATGCACATACAAATGCCCCTTTAGGGGCAATGGGTAGCTTAGCTTTTTTTAGACTTGGTTGGGTGGGGGGGTTTTACTTTTAGGGGGGACTTTGTTAGAATACAATACAGCACATGTACTTGGATGGGTAGTAAACAGTAAACGGACCGCACAACCTGTAATATAGAGGAATGGATTGTTGCGTTACTAAAACGCTTGCGGCATAGCTATGCTGCTGCGACTTGTAATACGGGAGACCTGCCATTCCACGTGCAATGGCCAATTTTTCAGCAGTATAGCCGTACCGCACCATATCGCAAAACTTGTAATCTTGGTGAATATTAGTTAGATTGCGATGTGGGTGAATGGCAGATTAGGGGTTAATACTGTATTTAGTTATTGCGGTGGGGGAATGGCAGTTGAGAGGTACATATTGCACTTGCGTTAGGTGATTGTTAATACTTTTAGGGAGTTATAGTGCACACATACTCAGCGCAAGGCTTGCTGAGCCTGTTTATGTGTGGCGAGGTGAAAATGGAGTAAAATGTCTCCATTCTGTGTGCGTAAGTCCTTGCGTTGAATATGTTATACTGATTTGCGACACCAGTCCTATGTTAGTTTAGGGGAGTAAAAACTGCGGGCGACGTGTAAAATATATGCACCACAATTGTATGTAGCGCCATATATGTGATCGCTACATTCGCAAAAAAAATGGCGACGTCGTCTTTTGTGGGCGACTTCGCATATGTAATCTTGCCCTATATGTTTGTGTAGTCCACAAGGCTGAAAGGGAGTTGTTTTTTTTATAATCAATTACAACTACACCATTGTGTCTTTTGCATGGAGCCTTAGAAAAGTACATCCTAATGTATATATGGCACCAAAACTACAGAGCTATGGGTTCCTTAGTTTTAGCTACACCATGTGCTCTCCAGAGAGATTGTCATGGAAATGTCGTATAACTTTAGTCATGGCAGGGAACATATATATCCTGATTATATCCTGCAACACGGTTAGATTATTTAAGTCAGTAGGAGACTTTGTGAGACATCTAGCAGATCTTAAAGGGATATGAAACACAAATATTTACTTTTGTGATTCAGACAGATCATACATTTTTTTTAAAGTTTCTAATTTGCTTCTATTATCAAATTAGCTTTGTTCTCGTGGTATTTTTTGTTGAAGAGATACCTAGGTAGGTGTCTGAAGCACTATATGACAGGAAATAATGCTGCCATCTAGTGTTCTTGTAAATAGATAACATTCTTGCAAAACTCCTGCCATAGTGTTCCAGACATGTGTCCCTGCTTTTCAACAAAATATATCAAAAGAATTAATACAATTTGATAATAGAATTTATAAAGAGAGTTGTTTAAAATTACATGCACTATCTGAATAATGAAATAAAAAATGTGGGTTTCATGTACCTTTAAGTATTTCAGGCAACAATGGTCTGCAAAAACGGTATTGCTCCTTCCAAAAGATGACACCATTCTTCCAGAGCATTTTTTATTTAAAGTAATTCTCTATCACCCACAACATTGTCTAGGTCAGGATTAGTTGGAAAAGAAAGCTATTTGAGGAAATTCCTTGTTTCCTTGATGCTGATGCTGGGATAACTGCACCAACCAGAGTCTCAAAGGCTTTGACCTCTGAGAAAAAAGGTTGATTAGTATTAGGTCAGGTTAAAATTGGTGGTGAAATTTATTGGTTGAATCTTATGAAGGTCAGCAAAGCCAATAAATTATTGCTATCCTGTGTCAGGGATTTTTCATTTCAATATTGCACAAACCTTCTTTGGATCACTCTTTTTTGCCCAGGATAGATTTAGTTTCAAAGGGATACTTCTCTAACTTAGTTGTGGACGTAAATAGAAAAGTAGATGGGACTTTTCAAGGAAAGTCGTAAACTACCAGTAGACAGTTTGATAAATGGATTATCCTAGTGTAGCCACATGAAACCCACAATTAGAGGAAAAGGGGGAGAAAGAACTATATCAAATTGCATTATCTTTTGATTTGCCAAACATACGCCTAGATTACGAGTTCTGCGTTAGCCTTAAAAAGCAGCGTTAAGGAGTCCTAATGCTGCTTTTTATCTAATGCTGGTATTACGAGTCAGGCAGGAAAGGGTCTACCGCTCACTTTTTTTCCGCGACTCGAGGCTACCACAAATCCCCTTACGTCAATTGCGTATCCTATCTTTTCTATGGGATTTGCCTAATGCTGGTATTACGAGTCTTGGAAGAAGTGAGCGGTAGACCCTCTACCGCCAAGACTCCAACCGCAAAAAAAAGTCAGTAGTTAAGAGCTTTATGGGCTAACGCCGGAACATAAAGCTTTTAACTACAGTGCTACAAAGTACACTAACACCCATAAACTACCTATGAACCCCTAAACCGAAGCCCCCCACATCGCAAACCCTATAATACATTTTTTTAACCCCTAATCTTCCTACCGGACATTGCCGCCACCTACATTATCCCTATGAACCCCTAATCTGCTGCCCCTAACTTCTCCAACACCTATATTATATTTATTACCCCCTAATCTGCCACCCCCAACCTTGCCACCACCTCCCTACACTTATTAACCCCTAATCTGCCGACCGGACATCGCTACCACTATAATAAATGTATTAACCTCTAAACCGCCGCACTCCCGCCTCGCAAACACTATAATAAATTTTATTAACCCCTAATCTGCCGCCCCCAACGTCGCCGCTACTATAATAAAGTTATTAACCCTAACACCCCCTTAAATTAAATATAATTTAAATAAAACAAACTAAATTTACTATAATGAAATAAATTATTCCTATTTAAAACTAAATACTTACCTATAAAATAAACCTTAATATAGCTACAATATAACTAATAGTTACATTGTAGCTATTTTAGGATTTATATTTATTTTACAGGCAACTTTGTATTTATTTTAACTAGGTACAATAGCTATTAAATAGTTAATAACTATTTAATAGCTACCTAGTTAAAATAATTACAAAATTACCTGTAAAATAAATCCTAACCTAAGTTACAAATACACCTAACACTACACTATCAATAAATTAATTAAATAAATTAGCTACATTTATCTAAACTAAAATACAATTAAATAAACTAAACTATAATACAAACCCCCCCACTAAATTACAGAAAATAAAATAAATTACAAGAAGTTTCAACTAATTACACCTAATCTAAGCCCCCTAATAAAATAAAAAAGCCCCCCAAAATAATAAAATGCCCTACCCTATCCTAAATTACAAAGTAATCAGCTCTTTAACCAGCCCTTAAAAGGGCTTTTTGCGGGGAATTGCCCCAAAGTAATCAACTCTTTTACCTGTAAATAAAAATACAATACCCCCCCCAACATTACAACCCACCATCCACATACCCCTACTCTAAAACCCACCCAAACCCCCCTAAAAAAAACTAACACTAACCCCCTGAAGATCTCCCTACCTTTCAGTCGTCTTCACCCAGCCGAGCCGAATTCTTCATCCAAGCGGGGCAGAAGAGGTCCTCCATCCGGTTGAAGTCTTCATCCAAGTGGGGCAGAAGAGGTCTTCCATCCGATTAAAGTCTTCATCCAAGCGGCATCTTCTATCTTCATCCATCCGGAGCAGAGCGGCAGCATCCTGAAGACCTCAGCCAATCGGATTGACCTCGCATTCTATTGGCTGATCAGAACAGCCAATAGAATGCGAGGTCAATCCGATTGGCTGATTGGATCAGCCAATCAGCTTTTTCCTACCTTAATTCCGATTGGCTGATAGAATCCTATCAGCCAATCGGAATTCGAGGGACGCCATCTTGGATGACGTAATTTAAAGGAACCGTCATTCGTCTGGAAGTCGTCGGCCAGGATGGATGTTCCGCATCGGAGGTCTTCAGGATGCTGCCGCTCCGCTCCGGATGGATGAAGATAGAAGATGCCGCTTGGATGAAGACTTCAATCAGATGGAAGACCTCTTCTTGGATGAAGACTTCAACCGGATGGAGGACCTCTTCTGCCCCGCTTGAATGAAGACTTCAACTGGATGGAGGACCTCTTCTGCCCCGCTTGGATGAAGAATTTGGCTTGGCTGGGTGAAGACGACTGAAGGCAGGGAGATCTTCAGGAGGTTAGTGTTAGGTTTTTTAAGGGGGGTTTGGTGGGTTTTAGAGTAGGGGTGTGTGGTTGGTGAGTTGTAATGTTGGGGGGTATTGTATTTTTATTTACAGGTAAAAGAGCTGATTACTTTGGGGCAATGCCCTGCAAAAAGCCCTTTTAAGGGCTGGTAAAAGAGCTGATTACTTTGTAATTTAGGATAGGGTAGGGCATTTTATTATTTTGGTGGGCTTTATTATTTTATTAGGGGGCTTAGATTAGGAGTAATTAGTTGAAACTTCTTGTAATTTATTTTATTTTCTGTAATATTTTTCTTATGTTTGTAAATATTTTTTTATTTTTTGTAACTTAGTTCTTTTTTATTTTTTGTACTTTAGATAGTTTATTTCATTGTAGTTATTTGTAGCAATTGTATTTAATTAATTTATTGATAGTGTAGTGTTAGGTTTAATTGTAGATAATTATAGGTATTTTATTTAATGAATTTATTGATAGTGTAGTGTTAGGTTTAATTGTAACTTAGGTTAGGATTTATTTTACAGGTAATTTTGTAATTATTTTAACTATTTTAGCTATTAAATAGTTCTTAACTATTTAATAGCTATTGTACCTGGTTAAAATAAATACAAAGTTACCTGTAAAATAAATATTAATCCTAAAATAGCTATAATATAATTATAATTTATATTGTAGCTATATTAGGATTTATTTTACAGGTAAGTATTTAGCTTTAAATAGGAATAATTTATTTAATAAGAGTTAATTAATTTCGTTAGATTAAAATTATATTTAATTTAGGGGGGTGTTAGTGTTAGGGTTAGACTTAGCTTTAGGGGTTAATACATTTATTAGAATAGCGGTGAGCTCCAGTCGGCAGATTAGGGGTTAATAATTGAAGTTAGGTGTCGGCGATGTTAGGGAGGGCAGATTAGGGGTTAATACTATTTATTATAGGGTTAGTGAGGCAGATTAGGGGTTAATAACTTTATAATAATAGCGGTGCGGTCCGCTCGGCAGATTAGGGGTTAATAAGTGTAGGCAGGTGGAGGCGACGTTGAGGGGGGCAGATTAGGGGTTAATAAATATAATATAGGGGTCGGCGGTGTTAGGGGCAGCAGATTAGGGGTACATAAGTATAACGTAGGTGGCGGTCGGCAGATTAGGGGTTAAAAAAATTGAATCGAGTGGCGGCGATGTGGGGGGACCTCGGTTTAGGGGTACATAGGTAGTTTATGGGTGTTAGTGTACTTTAGAGTACAGTAGTTAAGAGCTTTATGAACCGGCGTTAGCCCAGAAAGCTCTTAACTACTGACTTTTTTCCTGCGGCTGGAGTTTTGTCGTTAGATGTCTAACGCTCACTTCAGACACGACTCTAAATACCGGAGTTAGAAAAATCCCATTGAAAAGATAGGATACGCAATTTACGTAAGGGGATCTGCGGTATGGAAAAGTCGCGGCTGAAAAGTGAGCGTTAGACCCTTTTTTTAATGACTCCAAATACCGGAGGTAGCCTAAAACCAGCGTTAGGAGCCTCTAACGCTGGTTTTCACGGCTACCGCCCAACTCTAAATCTAGGCCTTACTTAGCTCTCAGTTTAGTTCTGTTGTAAAGGTAGCTGGAAAGCCCACTGCAAGTGGGAAATAAGACACTCCCCCCTCCCTTGTTTTGCATATGAAAAGACCCTTTACACAAACAGGAGCAAGCTGGAGAAGGTAGTTGATGGTATTCTCATAAACCTTTGGGGCTTGGTTAGGAGTCTGAAAATCAGAGCAATGTTATTAAAAAAATAAGCAACACTATAAAAAATGTTAAAAAAAAACCTTTATGGGCTATATAAATAGATAATCTACAAAACATTTATGCAAAGAAAAAATGAGTTTATAATGTCCCTTTAATCTATGTGATTAAATGTTGCATAGTAGTGTTTCTATACCACACCCAATAAGGATGCAGCTGGTGAGCAAATCAGGAGCACGTATACTTAAGTATGCTCCAATAACTGGCCATATGGAGTAGAATGGATGTAGTCAAGGAATGCAGTTTTCACTACCATTTTGATGGACATAGCACACATAATAAAAGAAGGAAATTAGTTTACAAATAAAATGCTCTAACAAAACAGAGCATTTTATTTTAAAACTAAAATTTCCCTTTAATTTAGTGAGTTAAATTGTTCAGTGTCTACTTATTTATGTGTGTGCTCAGTAAGTACCAACAACATTTATACACAGCGGAGACTGAGCTCATTTAGTTGCATAGTATGTTTTTTGCTGTACGTGATTTTCTAAGCTGTGGCTTGTACATGACTTGCATCTATATTCTGATAAAATGTGTAGCCTCATGGGACTCTGCATTAACCTTAAACTCACGCACTGCAAGGAATCATTGCCAAAAGGAGACTTGATACACGTTATACATCTGGAATTTACTTTCAACAGGCTGTATTCCAAGTTGCCAATTCTTAAAGCAAAACCCAGCACACCTATCATAGACTGTATCAGCTGTGGCATTCATCCAAGTTTTTCATACTACCCCCCACACACACACACACACACACACGCACACGCACACACACACCTCCTTTAGGGAACATGGAATTTTGATTATAATATTTTTTGCTCTGAACAATGTTGCTCTGAATTTTGAAAATAAAGTGGTGTAGAAAAAACCTATGTAACTGGAAATGCTAAGATCACCTTTCAAACAGTAATTTGTTTGAAGGATTTACCAGTTTAGCCAATTCAAATTGAGAGCATCTGTATTTCTGCTCAATACAGTACCACTACGTCCTTTATGTTTTCATATTGTTATACACTGACCTGCAAAACTTCCACAGTGTTTGTTTTCTAGGTACAGGAAATGTAATAACTACTATTGTTCCCTCTCCTGACCCTAGAAAGATTTTCATTACAAAAGCAGTCTAACAGCACTGTGAAATAATATTATAAATAAACACACTACTAATGTACTAAGCATACCTACATACACTCTAACAAAGATGTGAAGTAATGGTACAAATACATACAGGTATACCTCACTTTACAGCGCTTCACTTTACAGCGCTTCGCTAATACAGCACTTTGTGGAGCTGAAGTTCAACCTCCAAGGATTTTAAAACAGTGCTGTAATCTTCGTGAGATTGCAAGAAAAGTGACTGGCACCATTTTATTATGCTTTATTCACTCTGTTTACAGCATTACAGTGCAATCTGTGTCTCAGTGCTATACTCTGGCAAATTGTACCACAGTGATTGTCACTATTTTACAGCTACAGTATTTATTGAATACTGTGCTGTGCGAGTGTTAAACTAAACTTTGCGCTATTGTACACCTAATATAAGTTAGTTAAAACATACTGGCAAGTGAAAAGAAAGCTAAAACTGCCTTGTTTCACTTTAAGGCGGTTTTCACTTTACAGCGGGGCTCCGGTCCCTAACCCACTGTATGAGCGGGGTATACCTGTACAAACTAAATACTATGTAATAAGTATACATACAACACTGCACAGTAATAGTACTAACACATGTTTACTAAGTACTATGTACTAAGCATTGACATAAACTCTAGCAGCACTGTATAGTTTTAGTATTGGTACTTATACACTTAGGACCAGATTACAAATGGCGCATTAATGATGATAACCAATTTCAATTGACTGCGCTATCATTAGCGCACAACTTTGATATTATAAGTCCATGGTAAAGCATGTTAACCACAGATGGTTTTGAGAAGCTAATTTTACTCAAGCTCAGCCTATCCTTTCAAAGGATAGTGCTTAAGCGATATTGACCAACTAATACCAGACAACCTATATGAACCTACTGAAAAACCTACGCAAACTAGAAACCCCACATAAAAATGAATCACAAGACACCTCCCTCTAATTTTTACTAAAAAAAGTAAGAAACAAAACGAGTTCAATCACCTAATATACAAGGAAGCCCCCAAAAAAGCATTCTATACTAGAAAGATATACTTCACTGAATCTAATAAATCTGGGACAGCCTTAGCCAGAGTACTTAGGGCAAAAAAAATGAACTCTTATATTCATCAACTAGCTACCTCTGAGGGAACCCTTTAGTTGGCAGTCACCAAATAGTGAAACAATTTAAGCGCTACTATAGTAAACTGTTCAACCTCCTGCCCCCCCCCCCCACACACACACCGGCAGCCAAAGACCCACTAGCATGCAACCACTATATGATGAAGGCTAATCTTCCTTCACTAACCAATGATCTAGCCAAAACTCTGGAGGAACCAATTTCCCTCTGAGAAGTCCACGCAGCCATCAACTCCCTCCAACTACACAAAAGCCCAGGCCCGGACGGTTATTCCAACCTCTACTACATGCAATATAAAGACATGTTAGCACCCCACCTAACTACCATGTTATATTCCATTGATGACACTGAGAATTGGTCCCACCAAACATTAGAAGCACACATCACAGTAATACCCAAACCTGATAAGGACCTTTCTAAAGTAGAAAACTACAGACCCATCTCATTACTTAACACAGATGTAAAAATATTTGCCAAAATCCTAGCTACAAGAATTAATAAAATTCTCCCCAACCTAATACACGTGGACCAGACAGGCTGTATGCCAAAACGAGAAGCATGGGACAACACAATCAGGCCTATCAATCTGATTAACCATGCCAGCCAGTCGGGGCAACCAACAGTATTAATCTACACAGATGCAGAGAAAGCCTTCGACCGGCTGGACTGGAACTTCCTTAGTCGGTGTCTTCATAATTTTGCATTCGCACACAAAACGATACATAGAATCCTAAGCCTCTACTCAAATCCATCAGCACAAGTCAGAGCTAAAGGTACACTATCTGACAAATTCAAAGTCAACAATGGCACCAGACAGGCTTGCCCCCTATCCCTGCTCCTCCTCGCACTAACGGTAGAGGTCCTTGCATCAAATGTAAGAAAAAACCCCAGCATCAACGGAATCCAATTAGGCCCTAATGAGTATAAAGTCTCCCTATATGCAGACGATGTACTAACTTCACTTACCTCTCCGCACACCTCATTACCTTTCCTACTAGAGGAATTTGAACGATTTGGCACATACTCTAACTTCTCCGTCAATGCAACAAAATCTGAAATGCTCAATATTTCAATGCCTAGGAAAGATTTTAACACCCTAAATAGACAATACACTTATAAACTTAAACACAATAAAATTAGATACCTAGGGGTCTTCTTAACACCTTCAAGTTGGAAACACTTCAAACACAATTACTCACCCCTTTTACTCAGAGTATCTAGAGATCTCACTACATGGAAAGACAAACAATTGTCCTGAATAAAAAGAGAGAAGCGCTGGGGGAGGCAGAGCTAACCGCCATAGTGAGAAGATGTGTGTTTTAGGAGCTCTGCAGAGATATCCTATAAAGGTGCTTAACTTGAGGTTATATTCCTCTCAAAAACACATAAAAAGTGTGACTAATATATCGTACTTCGGTGGTGGACACTAAAAACTTATTTCTGGAGGAGTTCCATAAAAACTGAACTGTTTACTAGGAGATGGCCTTATTGCAGACCACGTGGCAAAAAAGAAGCCAACCTGCTACTTCGGAGGGTCGGGGCTCTGCTCCGGAGGATTGCAGGCTGGACCCTAATTAAAACACCTACCTCGGCTAAGAAGGTGCGATTTGGCCCGAGAGCAGCCCTGACCATCGGCGTACTACCGCCAAAAACTTGCCTGTTGACTCGCCTGGCTCCCCGCCTCTGTTGCCCGCTCCTGACTTGTGGTGTGTCCCCGGAGGGTCGGGGCTCTGCTCTGGAGCACACGGGAAGATTCTGCTGGTATTTACGGGCTGAGGACGGAGGAGACGAATGGCGCCATCCAGGACCAGATTAGCAGACACAGAGAAGGAGGTAAAGGGCTATATCTGTGGACGCAGATAGTCCTCCGACACCCACAACACAGATCAACGAGGCCCATCAGGATTAAAACTAGAATAAGCGAGCCTTGGGCGCTTACCGAACGGGACAAGCTGTCAGCTCCACGAGGCGTGTGCAGCCGCCATTGCCGGTGCTTGGGCCTAGCGCCCGGAGGTGCTTGTTGATCCTAGCAGATAGTATTAGGAGAGCTGGTAGGAGCAGATTGTTAGGCCCACACCCAGGTGGACAACCAGGTAATAATTTATTTATTATTGAAAGGCTCAGGAGTTCCGTATCTATACACATCAACACACCACTCCACTACCTTCCCCTGTACTCAAGCTGGGGCTCTGGATGCCTTCTGGCCCCCTCATCTGACAAAGCTAACCCCTTACTTCAGGATTACATCAACACCCCACTCTATAGGATTCCTGAAATACAC
Source organism: Bombina bombina (assembly GCF_027579735.1). Taxonomy (NCBI): domain Eukaryota; kingdom Metazoa; phylum Chordata; class Amphibia; order Anura; family Bombinatoridae; genus Bombina; species Bombina bombina. The sequence goes on along the minus strand of NC_069507.1, from coordinate 55,280,369 downwards.
CCTCCTATAACTTTGCTCCTAAGTTTTTGTGCTGGGCACTCTGAAGCCCACTTAGCCCCCACCAACTGGGGCCTGGGCCAACGTTCAGTCTGACAGACTTCCTAATATATCCTACCCTGTAAACCCTGAACTGGAGCAACACTTTTAAACATTATGCAATCTTCATACTGTTTAGCATCTTTGCTGCTGTGTCAGCGCATGTATCTCTGATGTGCACACACAGAGTGGAGTGTTATTGATATGTTCCTGTTCTTTATCCCTGCTTTTGGTTTGTAAGTGCTGTTCACACACTCTATGCCCAGTACACAATTCTGGCCTCACATGTTTTAAATTGCTCCTTAAGACTCCACATCTTAGGTTACGCTTAGGCTCACAGAATTTATTGCCTATATTTCTCACTCTTACCACTCAGGACTTACCACATCCCACAATACCCACATCTTATTACTGGCCTTGATGCCACCTCCCCTAGAGGGTGTATAACCTTTAGTTATAAAACCCACATATGGTGCCCTTACTTTGTTGTATATAATTTAGAGCTACCTTTGAGTGGAGAGTAATACTATTGGTTAGCCCAGATTTATTTCTACAGTTATCCACCCCGCAGGCGGTCGCTTAGACTAACCGCCATACAATCTGCACGCTACACTGTTATATAGCAAGATATATCTGTGAATTTATGTAAGGGGAAAAAAAATGGGGTCCCTCTTGAGTCTCTTCCTTTCCGGCTCAGCTTGTCTGAGCTGGTCACTCCCCCTTCCCTTTTGCCCTTCCTTAGGGTTGTATCCATTAGATCCCGAGACGAAAGGGGGTATACTTCTGAAGGTAGCATAGTGAATTCTCTATAATCTGACACGTATTTGGGGTATATGTAACCGCCCTCCTCTCTGAGGTGGAAAAACCTTTTACTCCACTACTGATAGAACCAAGATATATAGCAAGGTATATCTGTCAATTTATGTAAGGGGAAAAAAAGGGGGTATACTTCTGAAGGTAGCATAGGGAATTCTCTATAATCTGACACGTATTTGGGGTATATGTAACCGCCCTCCTCTCTGAGGTGGAAAAACCTTTTACTCCACTACTGATAGAACCAATATATATAGCAAGGTATATCTGTCAATTTATGTAAGGGGAAAAAGGGGGTATACTTCTGAAGGTAGCATAGTGAATTCTCTATAATTTGACACGTATTTGGGGTATTTGTAACCGCTCTCCCCCTTGAGCTGGAAAAATCTTTTACTTAATTACTGATATAACCAAGATGTTCTAGGGCCTGAAGGGATGTCACCTACCCCTGCTCCACAGTAAATATGTGTAATTTGGGATAACTTGTTTTGGCCAGGAGTGTTATTATCATTCTCTATGGTATGATGTATCCACAAGAAAGGAGACGCTCCTCTTTTATGCTACTCTCTAAAATAGAAATAAAAATAGAAATAAGGGGAACTATATAATCCCCAAAACTCCAAATAAAAAAAAAAAATGTGAATATAGAAGTAAATAGGGAGTCCTATTTTGAGATAATAGTAAAAAAAGATTATGTAAAATTAAATCATATAATACATATATTCTCCAAGTTAAATAAGAACTTCTATAATTCCTAAGGTGATCCTTAGGTTATAACTTGTCACAAATAAATGTCCAATCCAAGTCCATAAAGGTACAAACAGCTCAGTGTGGTAACCTTAGTAAAACAAATGAATATCAGACGATCCCCATCGAATAGCTGCTCTCTCCGTATAATAAAATTAGATGTAACAAGTCCTGTAAGACAAAAAAGGTAGAGGCGCTCTTGGTGCAGACAACCCTAAAACAGTATAAGGTAGCACTTGTGTTGATGATAGGAGCAATACTCACAAGTGTAATTGCACAAGCAGTGCAATATCTAGTGAGCCGAAGCTTCAGAGCCGCTCGGCTGACTCAAATCTGTCCGGTTTATTATGTGGATTCCCTGTAGGTCCTCGGAACTTCCAATGTGACAATACCTAGAATACACAAAGAAAGGAAAGCGCCCTTGGTGCAGAGAAAACTGGTACTGTGGGACACAGCAACAAGGAGCAATAGAATTATACTCACAAAGGAGATTGCACAGCCAGTGCAATGTCAGACAAGCCGAAGCTTCAGAGCTATTCGGCTGACTCTCAAGGCAAATCAGCTTTTCCAAAGATGAGCCGAAAAGGGATCTCAGGCTGGCAAATAATATCTTTTTTCAATTCTGCAGAGGAACGATGAATCTGTTGTGTGATAGAGCGTGTTTTATTAGCGAGCATCTTCTGAAGAGTGGACTTTGTGATGTAGTGATGTGACGGTGTCACCGAGCGCATGCTCAATTGAGATTCTGCATCCAATGATTCAGGGTCACTTAGCTCTGTGTTTGGATCTGCAATAGGCGCTTTTCCAGATTGAGTGAAATGATCTTATACCGTCTTTTTAGTGATAGTAGGGGTCTTCGCTTGTCTCCTAGAGGTATGAGGCATGTTGCTGAAATTTTGAAGTCAGGTTTCTGGTAAAAAAACGGTACTGTGGGACACAGCAACAAGGAGCAATAGAATTATACTCACAAAGGAGAATGCACAGCCAGTGCAATGTCAGACAAGCCGAAGCTTCAGAGCCGTTCAGCTGACTCTCAAGGCAGATCAGCTTTTCCAAAGATGAGCCGAAAAGGGATCTCCGACTGGCAGCTGCTAATCCACAGTGTGTAAGCCACTTTTATGGAAATCAGACTTTCTTAGTCAAAGTTATTAGAGCGGCTCATAAACGATTGGTCCCCAAAAAGTGTAAAGATGGAATAATATAATCGTAGGCAAGGTAGAACAAATAAAATCACATTTATTAAAAACTTTAAAAGATTACTTTGCAACGCGTTTCTCGGCTTAGGTGCCGTTTCATCATGCTACATAACTTTCTAGGACTACCTTGCTGCCTTTTAAAGGCTAAATGGACCAATCAGTAACTATGTTTTTCACACACCCCCTAGGGTTCACATCTGAGTTAATCAAATGAATGCGTCTCATAGCGGTGTTTGTGAAATCCACTTGTGTGACATAACATTTGCTTACAATTCATTACTACAAAGTCTCTGCAAATAGCTTTGTTCACAATAAAAAATGGCATTTTCTTAAACTATTGCATTTTCTTAAACTATTGCTTAAACTATTGCATTAACAATTGCTTTAACAATAATAACAATACATGAACGATATCTATCTGGGCTGCTGATTAAAGCCCAATATCTATTTCTTCAACTGAATAACAATCGTACATTCCATATAGATAAAGCTGACATAAGAATTCAAATCAGCTATAACATGATTTATAAAATACATTATTGTTCAAGATAATATGCAAGATTATCATATAGACATTTCGTGAAACTAAATTAAAATTATACAAAAATCTAAATTGTGCTGTCTATAAACTATTAAGAACTATTTATACAATATTAGATTAACGAACTAAACTCTTCAGTACAATAGATGACGATACTGAGGACAATATATAAACCTAACTAAACTTCTCACCTGCTAAAAATGGCACTAGTCCTAAGTGTTTATCTACAGTTATAATCCGTTATGGCATTAATAAACTAAAAAAAATATATAAATTAAACCTAATAATAATATAATATCAAAATAAAAAATGTGTATGATATAGTATCATGTTATGTCAAAATTTATATTATATTTTTAATATAATGTCTATTGAGAATAATATGACTCAAAAAGAAGTTATAGTCTATCTAATACTATAATGTGTAAATGCTGTATATTTACTGGTAATGCTATTATATATTAATACATGTAACATGGGGGGTGCTCTTTGTGATCTGAAATCCGGCATCGCAGAATGGCTTGTGTATACATTATTATACATAATGATATTACTTTGTAATAGGAATATATAGTGCTAGATGCTTGGCTACTCGTGATATTAGTTAATCATATCTTACTCGATAATAACTGTTACTATGACACTAGGTGACTAATAAAAACTAATATTAGTGGTGCTCGGTGTGATGACATAATATAACACTATTATTTGCTGTGTATAAATATCTGAAAAATTAAAATGTGTATAACCTCGACATAATCGCATAATGTGGTGCTAGTGTAACCGCTAGTGTGACTTTTGTTTGAGGTGGATGGGTTGTAAATAAAACAAGGATATATATAAAAAATTTGACATAATAGCGTGATGTGATAGTCTGAACATTAGTGAATCTAAGTGAATATATGTTCTAACAAGTGTGGTAATATAAGATGTTAATATTACTATAATAATATATTATAAGTGTGGTTATGTGTAATGTGAAATAAATACTAATAATGTGATCATTACATATAAATAGTGCGAAATTTGGATGAAGCAATGCTGGTATATATCTGATGGTATGTTTAGGTAACATCATCTTGTAATGCCTATTGGTGATACTGATTATATATGAAGGCAGTATTATTACTACTGTTGCAAATTGATGATGAGCAGAGCCTTATTCTTATAGAGAGATTTAAAGAGAAACATTACCCAATTGATTTGATAGAAACCAGCTATCTAAGAGCTAGAAATGAAAATAGAAACAATTATTTTTCCCACTCCAAAAGTGATAAACAAGGAAAATCTAAAAATGTAGACTCTAAAGAAATTAGGTTCATCACACAATATAATTGTAACCATAAGTCCATAAGTGAAATTTTCCAAAAACATTGGAGAATTCTCAAGAGAGATCCAATTTTAAAAGATCTAGTTGGGGATAGCCCGTCTATAGTCTACAGGAAGGCCCCTAACCTCAAAAATCTACTAGCCCCTAGTAAAGTGGTCAAGCACAAAAACTAACAAAGCCAGAAAATAAAATGAACATTAATTCTATAATAAATAATAGAGGAGCCTACAAATGTAGGAGCTCCAAGTGTAAAATGTGTGACCATATAGGTCATGGTACACTTTCTTTTCAATCCCATGTAGATAAAAAAAATATAAAATTAAGAGTAGGATGACTTGTGCTTCACATTTTGTGATATATCTAATTACTTGCGAGTGTGGGGTACAATACATTGGCCGCACCATTAGGCGTCTGAGCCATCGCTGGTCAGAACATTATTGCAGTATTATAAATAATAAAAAATCACATAGTGTTATTAAGCACTGTCAGAAAAAACATAAAGGGAATCCCAATTGCTACACAATCATTCCTATAGAAGAAATTTCTCCATCTCATCTATATAACAGGTTCTTGAGGCTCAGACAGAGGGAAACATACTGGATCCACAAAATGAAAACCATGCATCCTATGGGTCTAAATCTTAATGTGGACTTGGCAGCTTTTTAAACTACCTAGTTGACCAGTGTGTTTCCCTCTGTTCTGGAGCCTGAGGGCATAGCTTTTCTATGTCATGTGTAATCAACAAGATCATGTAGACATCAAAAACATCCATATATATTTTTATACTTTATATTTTATACTTATTGAAATTTATCTTGTATTATATATTATGTTTCGAGTCCAACAATATTTACAGCTTGCATTATTATAAACATCTGTTTATTTTTATTTTATTTAATTATTCACAGGACTCGAAATGATAGAGTTAGTCAAGATATTTGCAATAATAATTTCAATTAGCAACAGTAGTAATAATACTGTCTTCATATATAATCAGTATCACCAATAGGCATTACAAGATGATGTTACCTAAACATACCATCAGATATATACCAGCATTGCTTCATCCAAATTTCGCACTATTTATATGTAATGATCACATTATTAGTATTTATTTCACATTACACATAACCACACTTATAATATATTATTATAGTAATATTAACATCTTATATTACCACACTTGTTAGAACATATATTCACTTAGATTCACTAATGTTCAGACTATCACATCATGCTATTATGTCAAAATTTTTATATATATCCTTGTTTTATTTACAACCCATCCACCTCAAACAAAAGTCACACTAGCGGTTACACTAGCACCACATTATGCGATTATGTCGAGGTTATACACATTTTAATTTTTCAGATATTTATACACAGCAAATAATAGTGTTATATTATGTCATCACACTGAGCACCACTAATATTAGTTTTTATTAGTCACCTAGTGTCATAGTAACAGTTATTATCGAGTAAGATATGATTAACTAATATCACGAGTAGCCAAGCATCTAGCACTATATATTCCTATTACAAAGTAATATCATTATATATAATAATGTATACACAAGCTATTCTGCGATGCCGGATTTCAGATCACAAAGAGCACCCCCCATGTTACATGTATTAATATATAATAGCATTACCAGTAAATATACAGCATTTACACATTATAGTATTAGATAGACTATAACTTCTTTTTGAGTCATATTATTCTCAATAGACATTATATTAAAAATATAATATAAATTTTGACATAACATGATACTATATCATACACATTTTTTATTTTGATATTATATTATTATTAGGTTTAATTTATATATTTTTTTTAGTTTATTAATGCCATAACGGATTATAACTGTAGATAAACACTTAGGACTAGTGCCATTTTTAGCAGGTGAGAAGTTTAGTTAGGTTTATATATTGTCTTCAGTATCGTCATCTATTGTACTGAAGAGTTTAGTTCATTAATCTAATATTGTATAAATAGTTCTTAATAGTTTATAGACAGCACAATTTAGATTTTTGTACAATTTTAATTTAGTTTCACGAAATGTGTATATAATAATCTCACATATTATCTTGAACAATAATGTATTTTATAAATCATGTTATAGCTGAATTCTTATGTCAGCTTTATCTATATGGAATGTACGATTGTTATTCAATTGAAGAAATAGATATTGGCCTTTAATCAGCAGCCCAGATAGATATCGTTCATGTATTGTTATTATTGTTAAAGCAATAGTTTAAGAAAATGATATTGTGACGATAAAAACTTTTTTCTTATTGCCATTTTTTATAGTGAACAAAACTATTTGCAGAGACTTTGTAGTAATGAATTGTAAGCAAATGTTATGTCACACAGGTGGATTTCACACACACCACTATGAGACGCATTCATTTGATTAACTCAGATGTGAACCCTAGGGGGGGTGTGAAAAACATAGTTACTGATTGGTCCATTTAGCCTTTAAAAGGCAGCAAGGTAGTCCTAGAAAGTTATGTAGCCTGATGAAACGGCACCTAAGCCGAGAAACGCGTTGCAAAGTAATCTTTTAACGTTTTTAATAAATGTGATTTTAATTGTTCTACCTTGCCTACGATTATATTATTCCATCTTTACACTTTTTGGGGACCAATCGTTTATGAGCCGCTCTAATAACTTTGACTAAGAAAGTCTGATTTCCATAAAAGCGGCTTACACACTGTGGATTAGCAGCTGCCAGCCTGAGATCCCTTTTGGAAAAGCTGATCTGCCTTGAGAGTCAGCCGAACGGCTCTGAAGCTTCGGCTTGTCTGACATTGCACTGGCTGTGCAATCTCCTTTGTGAGTATAATTCTATTGCTCTTTGTTGCTGTGTCCCACAGTACCGGGTTTTTTACCAGGAACCTGACTTCAAAATTTCAGCAACATGCCTCATAGGAGACAAGTGAAGACCCCTACTATCACTAAAAAGACGGTATAAGATCATTTCACTCAATCTGGAAAAGCGCCTATTGCAGATCCAAACACAAAGCTAAGTGACCCTGAATCATTGGATGCAGAATCTCAATTGAGCATGCGCTCGGTGACACCGTCACATCACTACATCACAAAGTCCACTCTTCAGAAGATGCTCGCTAATAAAACGCGCTCTATCACAAAAGAAATTCATCGTTCCTCTGCAGAATTGAAAAAAGATATTTCCGAGATAGGCGAGAGAGTAGACGCACTTGAGCGTAAACAAGATGACCTAGCGGTAGATCAGACAAACCTGCCATCCTACACTGAAAATCTGGCATAACAGTTGACCCAAATTGAGTTTAAAATGGCTGACATCAAGGACAGATGCCGTAGGAATAACATACGGTTCAGAGGTATCCCAGAAAGTGTTGGGACTCCCGACCTATAAGACTTCTTAAGAGAACTCTATGTGGAATTGGTGGGCTCCCCAGAAGGGCTAGTAGATACTATGGAAAGAGCCCTTAGGGCCCTGAGATCAAGGTCCATTCCCATGGAAAAACCACGCAATGTAATAGTCTGCTTCCATAGTTACATCTACAAAGATAGGTTGATGCAGGCTGCCTTCAAGAAACCATCCCTATCAGAGAAATTCAGTGCCATTCAGCTCTTACCAGATTTATCAGTACATACTCTACAATACCGCAAAACTTACCAACCAGTCACTTCGGCCTTCAGAAAAGCCAACATTAAATACCGCTGGGGGCACCCCACAAATTTGGTGGTTACAAAGATAACCAAAATCATGTAATCTCCACTCTTCCTCAGGGTCTAGCTCTCCTCACTTCTTGGGGTCTTCACTTGGGACTTTCTCCCCCACCACAGGCTGCCAACCCGAAGCTTTGCATTGTTCCTTTTATATGATAAATCTAGATATGTCTGCGGAGCAGGGGTAACTTGGTTGACTTTTGCTCTCCTTTGTTGTAGTTATCTCCCCCCAACAGAAGCCCACGCTAGGGTTCCACTGAGGTGGACTATTTCCACCAAACCCTCTTCCTTCTCATACCTGATTTTCCCCACCCCTCCTCCCCCCCTACTCAACCCTCCTTCCTGATCCAAACATTTCATCATAGACTTACATGTCCTCTCTTAAGATTTTGACACACAATGTTAGGGGCTTAAACTCCCCACATAAGCGCAGCCTTCTAGCTAGATCACTCAGACACCATAACCCCGATGTAGTATTTCTGTAAGAGACACATTGGACACCAGACAACCCACACCACATGATATCCAAGGACTATACCGTACCAGAGTACACCCCCTTTTTAAAGAAAGCCAGAGGTACCGCAATTCTGATTCATAGAAACAATCAGTAACACTAAGGGTGTGTTACTACTAGGGGGCGCACAGGACCTTATATGATTATTATGTAAATAGGCTAAAAGAGAAGAGAACAAGATATTACATATAATAACTATAATAAAATATACTATACGAAGCCTGATGAAACAGACAGCAGTCTGAGAAACGCGTTGCTTGTTCTTTTAATATCTAGTGTCATGAGACACTGAGATTTTTATTTTATTAATAAAATTTGGTTTTATGTAAACCTCTTTGTGAGAGTCTGAGCTCTGTCAGTCCGGCAAGACATTGGAGAAACCAGTTTCCTTGCAGTGTCAGTGAGCTGGGACACTGTGAGATCCCAGTCTGTTTGATTTAGCACAATTGGGTGCTGCTCCACTTGTGAGTACCTTTTTGATTACCTAACAAATCTCTTTCACCAACTGTATTACACTAGGAGGCGCCTTTGTCTTTTTGTGATTTTTTTCACAGAGAAAACTTGCTCCTGATTCATAGAAGAATAGCTTACGAGCAAATCCAGGTCCTAAAAGACCCCCAAGCTAGGTTCCTGATTTTAATATGCAAACTAGACCATGTCAGTTATACACTAGTGTCCGTTTACCTCCCTAACTCCCACCAAGTGTCTCAAGCGAATCCTTCTTGCAGTCGACTGGGTGAAAATAGGCAGAGTTATATTGGCGGGAGACTTTAACATGATATGGGACCCAATTCTTGACAGAAAATCCATTGGACACACAAAACAGACTCCCTTTACTATGCAACTCTTGACTAAATTCCGGCAAGTTATGGCTCAATTTAATTATTATGACATATGGAGATCATTCCACCCCAAGGACAGAGACTACACTCACTTCTCCCACCCACACAAGACGTATACTAGACCATGTTTTCTGCTCAGCAGAAACCCTGGATCTGATTAAGAGCTCCAACATATCCCTAAGTCCATGGTCGGACCATGACTTTGTCATGGCAACCCTCCGTTCGAAGGAGAACAACAGCACAAAGTACTCCTGGCGCTTCCCCCACCAGGTCCTGTTAGATGTCCCTTTTAAGGAAGACCTTAGAAAAGATATAATTTTCTACTCCCAAACCAATGACAACAAACAGGTCCGAGATGACACAATCTGGGGTGCTGCAAAGGCCACCTTTAGGGGTCTTATCATAAGGAGATATCTAAAAAAGCTATTGGGCCTACCCCTTTCCCGATCCCACATTGAACTACGACGCTTAGAGTTTACTAACAGATCTGCACCCTCAGACGCCACTACAGACCAAATCACAAAACTCAGATCTCACATAAGCCAGTTAGAACTAAAACGCACCCAAGCTAACCTACTTAAATTGAAACAACTCTTTTATGACAAGAGCAACAAAGCAGATACTCTGTTAGCCAATAAACTTAAAAATAGGACAAGTACATCAAGAATCCATCACATACAATCTGGGACCCAGGTATACCGACTACCTTCACAGATAGGCACGTGCTTTAAACATTTTTATTCAAGCCTATACAACTTAGAAGAGGTATCTGGTCACCCGCTAGCCACTACTTCAGAAATTTGTACGCTCCTGGATCATTTGAAACTCCCATCCCTCTCAGATGAGCAACGAGAGTCCCTTACAGCCCCCTTTACACTCAAATATATTAAACACGTTATCAAACATTTGAAAGCCTTTAAAGCACCGGGCCCTGATGGATACCAGGCGATCTTCTATAAAACCTATATTAATTAATTAGCACCTCTACTCCTTAGGTTTTTTAACCAGGCCAAGGAAGAAGGAAAGTTTGCCAGTGAGTTTTAGAAGCCACAATAATAACTATCACAAAACCCAACAAAGACTTATCCCTCTGCTCTAGCTATATGCCAATTTATTTGATTAACCTAGATGTCAAAATCTATGCTAAGTTATTAGCTAATCATATATTTGTGCTTCTTCCACACCTTATTAACTTAGACCAGGTAGGATTCATACCCAACCGTGAAGGGCCGGACAATACCAGACACTTACTTAATATTTGTACTGAATCCACCAGATTGAATAGGCCATTCTCTGTCATCTCACTTGATACAGAGAAAGCCTTTGATCGTGTTTGATGGAGTTACTTATATGGAGGTTCTTGGGACCTTTGGTTTCCCTGAAAAACCCTGAAGGCTATTCAAGCATTATACTCCACCCCTACAGCGACGGTCAAAGGCCTAGGATTTTATTCACTCCCCTTCCCAATTTCTAATGGTACCAGACAGGGATGGCCTCTCTCGCCCCTGCTATTTGCTCTGGCAATTGAACCTCTCGCAGAAAAAAATAGGTTAGATAAGCAGAGAGATGGGATTACTCTACATGGCACAAATCATAAAATAGTATTATTTGCCAATGATGTCACCATCTTCTCTTCGGACCCACTATCCTCATTCCCCAGGTTAAAAGACGTCCTTGAGTCCTTTGGTCATATGTCCCTGTATAAATTAAACCTAGACAAAACTGAAATCTTTACATTGGGCCTTCCCCAAGAAGTGGTTGACTCCCTCAAAACCCAATATAAAGTTAATTGCGTTAACAACTTTGTCTCACACCTAGGAGTTAAAATATCAAATAACATATCACAGATGATAAAAGACAACTACCTACCCTTGCTATCTGAGTTACAGACACTGAAAGACAGATGGGACTACGCTTACATATCCTGGTTAGGTAGACTAACAGCCCTCAAAATGTCATTTTTGCCTAAAATCATGTATCTTTTTAGGTGTCTTCCAATTAGAGTGCCAGGATACCTATTGCACTAATTCCAAAGTGAGTTCACAAAATATATTTGGCAACATAAGTCTCCCAGAGTAGCCCACAAAATTCTACAGAGACCCTACATTGCGGTGGGATAGCCTCCCCCTCTATCTTTCACTATTATGAGGGGGCAATGCTAACACATATCACACAGTGGGGAGCACTAAAATCTCCCAGTAAATGGAAAACTATAGAACAGGCCTCGCTATTACACCATACATACCTACCTGACTTAATCTGGATCCCCCCTCACTCTCGCCGAACCCTGAACATTACTAAGCCTATAATATGTGAATGCCTTGCAATGTGGGAAAGGATTAGGCATTACCCCCATATTGCCCCACACCACTCACCGGTCACTTCTCTAACCGGCCTGCTCTTGGGTCTGCCTGACTCCCACCCACAGAGATGGGCACAACTAGGCGTGCAAGTAGTCTCAGACCTTTGGTCTCCCTCCTTGACCCGCGCTTTCACACCCTAGAAGAACTAAAGTCCAACTCTCTATTACCCCAATACATGACATTCAAGTATGCTAGATTGAGGATCTTCCTGACCAGTTGGGGTTTCAAACCTAAATTATCTCGCCCCCGCACATTATGGGAAACCACCTGGCAAAAGGGCAATAGACTACTTAGACCTCTGTCTCTACACTACTCTCTAATAGGAAACACAGACAGTGAAAAAAAAATGCCTCATTTACTTAAATGGGAATTATATCTAAACACCAACATCTCCCCGCAAATATGGCAATTTACTGTTACCCTTACCAGAAAGGCCTTACATTGTGTTACGCTGTTTGAAACATATTATAAGCTGTTAACACACTGGTACTATATTCCCACGTGACTTAATAAAATGTACGGATCTACTTCACCTATGTGTTGGTGTAACTGTGGGAAGATAGGGGACACTATGCACATATGGTGGGACTGCCCTAAACTACCCCCCCCCCCCCTTGGAATACCTGTTTCCGGACACTATCTGGTCTGGGTATAACATTCCCTAAGTCCCCTTCCACCGCTCTTCTCCACATTGGTATTCACACCTTACCTAAACATCAGGCATATTTATGTGTATACCTTTTAATGGCAAACAAAGCGGCAATAGCCAAGTACTGGAAAAGTATGACCCCTCCAAGCTGGCCTATGATACTAAACTCGATCCAACAGTATACACAATGGTTAGTACAGCAACTCAGGAGTGCAGTGCAAGTGAAGACAGGGTCCTGCCAAGTCCCCCCAATTCCAATGATAGATATATATATGTCCACAGCACTGTGTCTTTCAAAATACTTTATTCTCTGTACATAACAGGTACACAAACAGCCGTTTGTGTACCTGTTATGTACAGAGAATAAAGTATTTTGAAAGACACAGTGCTGTGGACATATATATATCTATCATACTAAACTCGATGGCGTACATCTACACAATGGAAAAAAGTGTATTCTATACCTTAAACAAATCAGATTTATTTGAACTCACCTGGGCAGACTGGGGAACACGTTATGATACCACCTGGTCACCTAAGGTCACGACAAAACCATGACGTTCAGCCTTGGACCAACCCCAAACACCTATACTATGGCTGACCCCCCTTCCTTCTCCCCCTCCCCATACCATCCCTTCTCCCTCCCCTCTCCCATCTCTCCCTACCTATACCAAAATGTCTTAAGATGTTACTATTTTGTATGACATGTGTACATATGGGTGATGTTCGTTTATCATCCATATTGTTTATATACTTGAGCAGTAGGGGCCTGTGCGCGCCAAATGTTTTCGTTCATACTGATCTTTGTATTCGATTGTTACTTTTGTATCAATAAAAGTTTTTGAAACTCAAAAAAAATAAAATACTACAGAAAAGATTATAGGGATAACATTTCATCTGAACGCAGTCTTATTTCTCTTTAACAAATTCCCCAATATAAACTGTAAACTCAGATCCCAATTGCTCTTTATCATGATAAACTGTGCAAACAACTTATCCCACGAAAATGGAAGACACCAGAGCCCCCCACACATAAAGAATGGATAGTCTTAGTGACCTTCACATTACACCTAGAGAAATTACATTATACCTCAATCAAACAACTAGAAGAATACTACAATATGATATTCCTCTGGGAAGACTATACCAAGTCCTTAACACCTGCTAGTTCTTGAACTGTTCTTACATCCTTGGCCTCTGAATACAAAGAGACCCGTACTTATTCTCTTTCATTAATTGTTTCTCAATTAATCCTCCCCTTGAGTTTGATCTCTTTACCAACAAATGTAACTTAGAGTTTTAAGCATATAGAATCTCACCTGTAACTGATACAATTCATATACGGATTTGGAGCAATGTAACCAAAATGTTTGTATTATATTGACTGAACACTCAGAGCTTGTCATTTTTTTTCTTAAAACCTCAATAAAATGTGAAAAGTGTAAAAAAAAAAAAAGAGAGAGAGAGAGAGAAGCACTGGGAATGAACAATAGCATAATAGCTTGTTCTATGGCTAGTTACCACCTAAGAAGCAGCCTCTTTTTGCTCAACAAGTGTCATAATTTGCATAAATAAAAAGAGAGAAGTGCTCAACCTGGGAACAAACAATAGCATAATAGCTTGTTCTATGGCTAGTTACCACCCAAGAAGCAGTCTCTTTTTGCTCAACAAGTGCCTTTCACAGAGAAGAACTTTCCTGAAGCATATCAGTCTGATCCTGATTTCACAGTACAGTCCAGCCCCGAAATACCAGGCAATCCCTCTCTGAACGAGAGAAACAGCAAAACCCCAGACGTACGTTTCGGCCTACTGTGGGCCTCGTCAGTAAGGTGCAGCCATATCCCTCTAGGAACACTGAGCAACGGGTCCACGTCTGGATTCCCGCATCACACTTAGGGAGACTTCCCTAAGTGTCATAATTTGCATAAATAAAAAGAGAGAAGTGCTCAACCAGGGAACAAACAATAGCATAATAGCTTGTTCTATGGCTAGTTACCACCCAAGAAGCAGCCTCTTTTTGCTCAACAAGTGCCTTTCACAGAGAAGAACTTTCCTGAAGCATATCAGTCTGATCCTGACTTCACAGTACAGTCCAGCCCCAAAATACCAGGCAATCCCTCTCTGAACAAGAGAAACAGCAAAACCCCAGACGTACGTTTCGGCCTATTGTGTGGCCTCGTCAGTGAGGTGCAGCCATATCCCTCTAGGCACAATTAGCAACAGGTCCACGTCTGGATTCCCGCATCACACTTAGGGAGACTTCCCTAAGTGTCATAATTTGCATAAATAAAAAGAGAGAAGCGCTTAACCTGGGAACAAACAATAGCATAATAGCTTGTTCTATGGCTAGTTACCACCAAGGAAGCAGCCTCTTTTTGCTCAACAAGTGCCTTTCACAGAGAAGAACTTTCCTGAAGCATATCAGTCTGATCCTGACTTCACAGTACAGTCCAGCCCCGAAATACCAGGCAATCCCTCTCTGAACGAGAGAAACAGCAAAACCCCAGACGTACGTTTCGGCCTACTGTGGGCCTCGTCAGTAAGGTGCAGCCATATCCCTCCAGGAACACTGAGCAACGGGTCCACGTCTGGATTCCCGCATCACACTTAGGGAGACTTCCCTAAGTGTCATAATTTCATAATTTACATAAATAAAAAGAGAGAAGTGCTTAACCTGGGAACGAACAATAGCATAATAGCTTGTTCTATGGCTAGTTACCACCCAAGGAGCAGCCTCTTTTTGCTCAACATGTGCACTTCCCGCCCAGCCAACCTCTTTTCCCCCTCCCTCTTCTCTTCCCGCTCCCTCCCTTAAAGCTTTGCATACCTTCTCCCCCCTCACCCTTAGGTCTCCTAAACACCTGTGAGATATGGTATATGTATTAACCATATATGTAATATAATGACCACTGTTAATCCTGCTATGTTATTGTTTGTTTGTTTGTTGCAATACGAAATTATTTCAGAGACCTTTCATTCAATCTAAAATCCACATAAAAGTACATCTCTGTATTAATGCAAGGATTATCGCTATTAAAATGTTACTTTAATCTTTACTGTAATGACTGAAACATATCATAACTGTAATGTTTATTCGAACACCTCAATAAAAACTATTGAATTTCAAAGGATAGTGCTTTTTGCTAATTTTTACTGGTATTACTAATTGAAAGTTATAGTTTACGCTTGAGCAAAAGGCAAAACTGCACTAGAATATTCAGCGCAACTTCAGACTTTAAGGAAACTGTAATCTGTATATATTTTTATATATATATATATATATATATATATATATATATATATATATATATATATATATATATATATATATATATATATATATATAGGTACAAATATATATTTTACAAAAAAATAGAAGAAATATATATTTTAAAATAAAAAGAGCATTTTCTTCTATATAATGAACATTGTAATGTAAAGTAATCCTAACTCATGGGTTTTAGCGCAGTTGGTCTAACAAGGTGTCGGGCTAGCATGTGAGCGATTTTTTTTTTTACTGCACACACCATAAAATTCTGTAGTGAGATGAAGTTAGCGTGGTTGCGGTATCCGAAGTACGGAAGTTAGCATGCATGGGTTGTCCACACTCGCACTAACTTTTTACTTTCAACTTGTATTACGAGCACTAACCCGACCGCAATACATTTTTACTTTGAGCGCAGTTAGCACATGAACGAAAAAGTTATTTAGTATGCCATTTGTAAGCTGGCCCTTAGTGTATATTTAAACACTAAGGGCTAGATTACGAATGGAGTGCAATTCATCGCTTACGCTTGTGAGTTAACTGCGCTAGAAGAAAGCTTTTTGCGTGCGTATTACAAGTTAAAAGTTTTCACACTAGTGCTTATCTGACATGCGCAAAAAGCAGAGGTTAGAATATCAAAACCCACGTTAATGTACTCCCCCCTAGAAGTCAATGGAGTGGGAAAAAAACCTTCTTGCGTGCAATCCCAATTGCATTTTCTCAAGTGCGCTAACCCGACATAAAAATATGAATATTTCACATTCACAAAATGTTCTTCACATAGCAGAATATGTTCTATTTATGTCTATTTAGAATGTTGTACAGGACATCAGTTATCTCAGCTCTCTAAACCAAAAAGAAAAAACCCACCCCAAAAAATCCTTTCACAAAACCCCAAAATTGGTACTCACCAAACTTAAAGGGCCATGATACCCAAATGTTGAAACACTTGAAAGTGCTGCAGCATAGCTGTAAAAAGCTGACTAGAAAATATCACCTGAACATCTCTATGTAAAAAGAAAGATATTTTACCTCAAAATGTCCTAAGTATTAAAACCCCATTGCAAAGGACTTTAAGCAGCAAAGGGAAGGAGCCTCGTGCACACTCATGTAATTTGCCTATTTAGTTTAAGGAAGTTTACTATGAAATCTCATGAGAGTTTAGTCAAATCTCATGAGATCACAGTAAAAGAGTTCATGACCATAGCACTGTTGATGCTGATTGGCTGCTGCAGTTCATTTGTTCATTTATTTATTTTTTACCTGCAACTGGGCAGCAGCTGAAGTATAACTTTTTACACAGCACTTACTCTGGTGAGCTGAGGAAGTTGTAAGGTAAAATATATTTCTTTTTTACATAGATGATATTTTCCTGTCTGCTTTTTACAATTATGCTGCATCACTTTCAAGTGATTTAGCATATGAGTATTATGTCCCTTTAAATCCGGCTCCTAGGTGTTCGCCTCCGGCAGTGCTCCTCTTCTTTCTTCATCCATGGCGGCGCTCAGCTGGGCCAGTCTTCTTTCATCTTCTATCTTCCATCCGATGCTACTTCTTCTTATCTTCCACCCAATCCTCCTTCTTCATGCAGTCACCCACCGCACACTGAAGCTTGAATGCAAGGTTCCTCCTTATATAGGGTGCCCTTGCATTCCAATTGGCTGATTTTCATTTTCAAATTAGATAGGGTTTTTTTTAGATTAGATTTTGTTTTATTTTTGTGCAGCAAATAGCTAAGTTACTTTAGGGCATTGCCCTACTAAATGCCCTTATCAGTACAATGCTCTACCAAATGCCCATATCAGGGTAATTTTTATGGTGAGGGGTTACTTTTATTGTAGAATGGGGTTGTATATTTTTTTTTTTTAAAAAAGAGCTATGTCACTTTAGGACAATGCCCTACAAAAAGCCCTCCTAAGGGTTATTGCTATAGTAACTTTTAGTGTTAGAATAGGTTTTTTTTTAATAGGGGCTTTAGTTTTAGAATAGGTATAACAGTGTTTTTTTTATTTTTGATAATGTTTTTCTTTATTTTCTGTAATGGTAGTTTTTATTTAATTTTATGTAATGGTAGTTTATATTTTTGATAACTTAGGAGGTGTTAGCTTAGGTTAGGGGTGTTAGGGGTATTAGCTTGTAAGGGGGGGTTAGAGGTCAGTTGGTACTTTGCGATGGGGGTTGTGGTGGTTTAGGAGTTAAACATGTAGTGGGCTATTTTGCGATGTGGAGGTGTGGCGGTTTAGGGTTAATAGTGTAGTGGGGGACTTTACAGTGTGGGAATGTGGCGGTTTAGGGGTTAATAATGTAGCGGGGTACTTTACAATGTGGAGGGTGTTGCGGTTTAAGGATTACTAGAGTAGTAGGGTACTTTGCTATGAGAGGGTGTGGTGTCTAGGGGTTATTAAAGTAGGGGGCTTATTTCGATGCGGGTTAGAAGGAGTTAGAGGATAGTGGATACTTTGCAAAGGGGGTTGTGGCAGTTTAGGGGTTAATAGTGTAGTGGGGCAGTTTGCGATGTGGGGGTGTGGCGTTTAGGGTTTACCAGGGTAGGGGCTTATTGCTATGCAGGTTAGCGCGCAAGTAAATATGTTTGTTTTGTTTCGCTTTTCGCGCTCCATTGAAGTCTGTAAGGGAGAACGTTAACAAGGATGCGATATTGTAACTTTGGCTTTTTGCATGCATTAAGTTAGCATGCAAGCAAAACCTTTTTACTTTCAACTTGTAATACGCGCAGTACCCGACGTGCGCAAAAAGCCGACGTAGGGTTAATACTTTAATTATCTTATTTGCGTTGTGGGTGAATGGTGGATTAGGGGTTAATCACTTTATTAGTTAGATTGTGATGTGGGTGAATGATGGATTAGGGGTTAATAACTATGTACTTTGTGATTTGGGGGTTGGCGGATTAGGGGTTAATACATTTTATTTAGTTATTGCGGTGGGGGGGTGGTTGACAGGTAGATATTATGCATGTGTAGGTGTTTGTTAAGCCTTCAAGGGAGTTATGGTGCACATATATTCAGCGCTATGTGTGGCGAGGTGAAAATGGAGTGAAATGTCTCTATTTTCACCGCGTAAGTCCTTGCGCTGAATATGTGATACCGACATGCAACACCGGTTCTATGTTAGTTTATGGGAGTAAAAATAGTAGGCAACAGGTGAAATATTCACACCGCATTTATATGCGGCACCGTATATGTGATAGCAATATCCGTCTAAAAACAGCCGAAGCCGGCTTTTGTGGGCGACGCTGCAGCAGCATATATAATCTCGTCCCATGTGTTCAAGGCCAAATATGGCTTTAGATCATTCCACCAGGATAATACAAGTGCTGGCGAGCATTGTTAAATAATTTAGCCAGCCCAGACACATATAGATCATCAAGTCCCCTAGATACAAGTCTTACTGAGCACGGCAAGGAGTTCTATATAATAAGCACAGTCTGGAAAAGTCTTACAGAGGAAAATGTGAGTATATAGCAATTATATTAATATATACATATGTAATGTGTGCTTATACTGAGCATATATACAACAGTCTACCAACACCTTCGTAGTAAAAGCATTAAAAGTACATGAAACCCAATTTTTTTTCTTTCATGATTCAGATAGGGCATGTAATTTAAGCAACTTTTTAATTTACTCCTATTATTATTTTTTCTTCATATTCAAGGTATCTTTATTTGAAAAAGCGTGAATGTAAGCTTAGGAGCTGGCCGATTTTTGGTTCAGAACCCTGGGTAGTGCTTGCTGATTGGAAGCTACATTTAGGCACTAATCAACAAGCGCTACCCAGGTGCTGAACCAAAAATGGGCTGGCTCCTAAGCTTATATTCCTGCTTTTAAAATAAAGATACCAAGAGAATGAAGAAAATTGATAATCTGGGTAAATTAGAAAGTTGCTTAAAATTGATGCTCTATCTGAATCATGAAAGAAAAAAAATGGGTTTAGTATCCTGTTAACCTTAAAATGACTGATTTGTTATTTTTAAAACTACAAACAACATCTATTTCTAATCTAATCTTCTTTAGCAATGCGAGATTCATTTCTACAGTACAGTACAATTAAAGCACTTAAAGAAATAACCATTAAAAAGAAATAAAGTGTTACTTAAAAGGAATATATATTGCTACACTTTTAGAGCTTAGCTTTATGTATTTAGAATATTTCCTGTTAAATGAGGAGAAGGAAGATGTATAGGGCTGACTAGTTGCCCCTGAACCCCTTACACAGTAAATCTGCCCCAGCAGTGAGGTAATGATTACACACAGCATAAGCCACAGGGCAGGGCGCCGCTTCTGAGATTCAATCAGACGTCCTTTTGTTTCAGAAAACTGCTCTGGAGGAGTCTATCACTCTGAGACTTGGTGTCCTTCCAAAATGTGCTGACCTGACATCTGGCTCAGTGCTGGGTGAAACAGATTTTGCTGTCAGCTCAAGTCTCTCTACGGACCTGAATTTTCATTCTCTCATTCATTCTTTTTTTCTCTTTCTCTTCTTCCTCCCTTTAGTTTTTCCCTCTCATCTCTTTCTGTTGTATCTCTTTTCCTTTGTTCATGGAATATCACATTATTCTATTTGAATCTTACCATTTTAGATTTTTAAAATAATTAAATGCAGTAGAATTGCATTACCAACAATTGTGCAATATAACGACAATGACATAACAACCTGAAATAGCAATGTTTTCTGACAAATTTCAAAATATTCTCCATTTCCCTACCCCCTCTAGCATGTGACAGCCATCAGCCAATCACAGACTTGTGTATGTGTACATTGTGAACTCCTGCACATGCTCAGTAGGAACTTAAGAAAGTGTACATTTAAAAAGACACCATTTCATAATGGAAAATTGGAAAGTATACTATATTAATCATGAAAGCTTAATTGTAAGTCCCTTTATTATTTTGTTTTTGTGTTTTTAGAACAATCTAAGGGTGGATTGTAGACCTTACAAGTAGGTGGTTCTTATATACAGTATATCTTCATATAAAGCTGGGCAGTGTTGGGGAAGTCATAACTTTCTATTCCTTTCTAGCTTTTTGTATTTGAAATCTTCCTTTTCCCCATTACCTCTTTTGTTTCACTGCGTAGAGGGACTGCCCTGCACATTTATTGGCACTGAACCTATTGAGATTTGGGGGTGATACAATCATGAGTGTGCACCCCACCCCCCACCCCACACCCCCAGCTCCTACGTAAGCGTCACTTCGTCTTTCTCTGATTGTATCTATTTATCTTGCTCTGGGCAAAATCAATTTAAATGAACAGTAAACACAGTCACAATGTAATTACAAGATTTTTCTGCAGTCTTGCAATAAACAAACATGCTGGGCGAGCTTGAAAATGTTTGGAATGTATTATCATTGTGTTTGCTGCAATTGTTTTTCAGTAACCAAATTCCAGCCACTCCTAGCCTTATTTGAAGGAGCCAACAACAGAAAATCACCATTAGTCTATAGATTTAGGAAGATAAATTATTTGAAAAGCTTTGTAAAATGATTGTGATTTACCCCTATGTTAGCAAAGGCTACATTGTCCTGCAGTTCTTATCATTTCTGCAGAGGGCAGTAAGGAACAGATATGTAGCATGGTTAGGATTGGGAAGTGCACTATTAGTTCTCACAATTGGAAAACTCTTAAAGGGACTGTAAACAACTCAGGACAGATTACAAGTGGATTGCTGATTAACGCCCCTGCTCGAGCGTTATTTGCATTAGAAGTATTTTTTTTACGTACATCGTATTATAAATTGAAAGTAAACTATTTTTGCTTGCACGCTAACCTGATGAGTGAAAAAGCCTGAATTAGAATATTGTGTGCGTGTTAACGTATTCCCCCATAAAAGTCAATAAAGG
Source organism: Bombina bombina (assembly GCF_027579735.1). NCBI lineage: Eukaryota > Metazoa > Chordata > Amphibia > Anura > Bombinatoridae > Bombina > Bombina bombina. The sequence continues at coordinate 55,258,494 of NC_069507.1, read as the reverse complement.
GGAAAATGGGGGGGGGGAATAACACCCCACTCTCGCACAAACCTGATTGCATATTCTCATGTGCGCTAACCCGACATGAAAATATTAACATTTCATATTCCAGTGTTCTTCACATAACAGAATATGTTCTATGTATTCATAAATAAATATTTCTACAAACATCTTATGTTTTTTTTTGTACAATATATATTTATATCTATATACAGTTGTACGCAAAAGTTTAGGCACCCCTGACAATTTCCATGATTTTCATTTATAAATAATTGGGTGTTTGGATCAGCAATTTCATTTTGATCTATCAAATAACTGAAAGACACAGTAATATTTTAATAGTGAAATGAGGTTTATTGGATTAACAGAACATGTGCAATATGCATCCAAACGAAATTAGACAGGTACATAAATTTGGGCACCCTTGTCATTTTGTTGATTTGAATACCTGTAACTACCTAGCACTGATTAATTGGAATACACAATTGGTTTGGTGAGCCCATTAAGCCTTGGACTTCATAGACAAGTGCAGCCAATAATGAGAAAAGGTATTTAAGGTGGCCAATTGCAAGTTGTTGTTCTCTTTGACTCTCCTCTGAAGAGTGGCAACATGGGGGCCTCAAAACAACTCTCAAAAGAACTGAAAACAAAGTTTGTTCAACATTATGGTTTAGGGGAAGGCTACAAAAACTATCACATAGATTTAAGCTTTCAGTGTCCACTGTGAGGAACATAGTGAGGAAATGGAAGACCACAGACACAGTTCTTGTTAAGGCCAGAAGTGGCAGTCCAAGTAAAATATTGGAGAGGCAAAGGCTAAGGATGGTGATAACGGTCAAAAACAGCCCACAGACCACCTCTAAAGACCTACAACATCATCTTGCTGCAGATGGTGTCACTATGCATCATTCAATAATTCAGCACACTTTGCACAAGGAGAAGCTCTATGGGAGAGTGATGAGGAAGAAGCCTTTTCTGCACACACGCCATAAACAGAGTCGCTTGAGGTATGCAAACGCACATTTGGACAAGCCAGCTTCATTTTGGAAGAAGGTGCTGTGGACTGATGAAACAAAGATTGAGTTATTTGGTCATAACAAGAGGCGTTATGCATGGCGGCAAAAGAACACAACGTTCTAAGACAAACACTTGCTACCCACAGTAAAATTTGGTGGATGTTCCATCATGCTGTGGGGCTGTGTGGCCAGTGCCGGTACTGGGAATCTTGTTAAAGTTGAGGGTCGCATGGATTCCACTCAATATCAGCAGATACTTGAGAATAATGTTGAGGAATCAGTCACAAAGTTGAAGTTACGCCGGGGCTGGATATTTCCACAAGACAACAACCAAAACACTGCTCAAAATCTACTCTAGCATTTATACAGAGGAACAAGTACAATGTTCGGGAATGGCCATCCCAGTCCCCAGACCTGAATATCATTGAAAATCTGTAGGGTGATTTGAAGCGGGCTGTCCATGCTCGGCAACCATCAAACCTAACTGAACTGGAGATGTTTTGCAAGGAGGAATGGCCCAAAATACCTTCATCCAGAATCCAGACACTCATTACAAGCTATAGGAAGCGTCCAGAGGCAGTTATTTCTGCTAAAGGAGGCTCTACTAAATATTGATGCAATATTTCTGTTGGGGTGCCCAAATTTATGCACCTGTCTAATTCCGTTTTGATGCATATTGCACATTTTCTGTTAATCCAATAAACCTCATTTCACTACTGAAATATTACTGTGTCCTTCAGTTATTTTAAAGATCAAAATGAAATTGCTGATTCAAATACCCAATTATTTATAAATGAAAATCATGGAAATTGTCAGGGGTGCCTAAACCAGTGGCGTCACTAGGGTTGGTGTCACCCGGTGAAGTATCTCATGGTGTCACCCCCCTCTTAATGTTTGGTTGTTTTTCAAGCTCAGTACCGCTAGGTATATACACAGCTACTTCTAGATATATACGCTTTATATATAGTAATGAGAGACCTCAGTACCACTAGGTATATACACAGCTACTTCTAGATCTATACGCTTTATATATAGTAATGAGAGACCTCAGTACCACTAGGTATATACACAGCTACTTCTAGATCTATACGCTTTATATATAGTAATGAGAGACCTCAGTACCACTAGGTATATACACAGCTACTTCTAGATCTATACGCTTTATATATAGTAATGAGAGACCTCAGTACCGCTAGGTATATACACAGCTACTTCTAGATATATACGCTTTATATATAGTAATGACAGACCTCAGTACCACTAGGTATATACACAGCTACTTCTAGATCTATACGCTTTATATATAGTAATGAGAGACCTCAGTACCACTAGGTATATACACAGCTACTTCTAGATCTATACGCTTTATATATAGTAATGAGAGACCTCAGTACCACTAGGTATATACACAGTTACCCCTAGATCTATACGCTTTATATATAGTAATGAGAGACCTCAGTACCGCTAGGTATATACACAGTTACCTCTAGATCTATACGCTTTATATATAGTAATGAGAGACCTCAGTACCACTAGGTATATACACAGCTACTTCTAGATCTATACACTTTATATATAGTAATGAAAGACCTCAGTACCACTAGGTATATACACAGCTACCTCTAGATCTATACACTTTATATATAGTAATGAGACAGCTCAGTACCACTAGGTATATACACAGCTACATCTAGGTCTATACACTTTATATATAGTAATGAGAGACCTCAGTACCGCTAGGTATATACACAGCTACATCTAGATCTATACACTTTATATATAGTAATGAGAGACCTCAGTACCACTAGGTATATACACAGCTACATCTAGATCTATACACTTTATATTTAGTAATGAGAGACCTCAGTACCGCTAGGTATATACACAGCTACTTCTAGATCTATACACTTTATATATAGTAATGAGAGACCTCAGTACCGCTAGGTATATACACAGCTACTTCTAGATATATACGCTTTATATATAGTAATGAGAGACCTCAGTACCGCTAGGTATATACACAGCTACTTCTAGATCTATACACTTTATATATAGTAATGAGAGACCTCAGTACCACTAGGTATATACACAGCTGCATCTAGATCTATACACTTTATATATAGTAATGAGAGACCTCAGTACCGCTAGGTATATACACAGCTACATCTAGATCTATACACTTTATATATAGTAATGAGAGACCTCAGTACCGCTAGGTATATACACAGCTACTTCTAGATATATACGCTTTATATATAGTAATGAGAGACCTCAGTACAGCTAGGTATATACACAGCTACTTCTAGATACATACGCTTTATATATAGTAATGAGAGACCTCAGTACCACTAGGTATATACACAGTTACCTCTAGATCTATACACTTTATATATAGTAATGAGAGACCTCAGTACCGCTAGGTATATACACAGCTACATCTAGATCTATACACTTTATATATAGTAATGAGAGACCTCAGTACCGCTAGGTATATACACAGCTACATCTAGATCTATACACTTTAAATATAGTAATGAGAGACCTCAGTACCGCTAGGTATATACACAGCTACATCTAGATCTATACACTTTATATATAGTAATGAGAGACCTCAGTACCGCTAGGTATATACACAGCTACTTCTAGATCTATACACTTTATATATAGTAATGAGAGACCTCAGTACCACTAGGTATATACACAGCTACATCTAGATCTATACACTTTATATATAGTAATGAGAGACCTCAGTACCGCTAGGTATATACACAGCTACTTCTAGATCTATACACTTTATATATAGTAATGAGAGACCTCAGTACCACTAGGTATATACACAGCTACATCTAGATCTATACACTTTATATATAGTAATGAGAGACCTCAGTACCACTAGGTATATACACAGCTACTTCTAGATCTATACGCTTTATATATAGTAATGAGAGACCTCAGTACCGCTAGGTATATACACAGCTACTTCTAGATATATACGCTTTATATATAGTAATGACAGACCTCAGTACCACTAGGTATATACACAGCTACTTCTAGATCTATACGCTTTATATATAGTAATGAGAGACCTCAGTACCACTAGGTATATACACAGCTACTTCTAGATCTATACGCTTTATATATAGTAATGAGAGACCTCAGTACCACTAGGTATATACACAGTTACCCCTAGATCTATACGCTTTATATATAGTAATGAGAGACCTCAGTACCGCTAGGTATATACACAGTTACCTCTAGATCTATACACTTTATATATAGTAATGAGAGACCTCAGTACCACTAGGTATATACACAGCTACTTCTAGATCTATACACTTTATATATAGTAATGAAAGACCTCAGTACCACTAGGTATATACACAGCTACCTCTAGATCTATACACTTTATATATAGTAATGAGACAGCTCAGTACCACTAGGTATATACACAGCTACATCTAGGTCTATACACTTTATATATAGTAATGAGAGACCTCAGTACCGCTAGGTATATACACAGCTACATCTAGATCTATACACTTTATATATAGTAATGAGAGACCTCAGTACCACTAGGTATATACACAGCTACATCTAGATCTATACACTTTATATTTAGTAATGAGAGACCTCAGTACCGCTAGGTATATACACAGCTACTTCTAGATCTATACACTTTATATATAGTAATGAGAGACCTCAGTACCGCTAGGTATATACACAGCTACTTCTAGATATATACGCTTTATATATAGTAATGAGAGACCTCAGTACCACTAGGTATATACACAGCTGCATCTAGATCTATACACTTTATATATAGTAATGAGAGACCTCAGTACCGCTAGGTATATACACAGCTACATCTAGATCTATACACTTTATATGTAGTAATGAGAGACCTCAGTACCGCTAGGTATATACACAGCTACTTCTAGATATATACGCTTTATATATAGTAATGAGAGACCTCAGTACAGCTAGGTATATACACAGCTACTTCTAGATACATACGCTTTATATATAGTAATGAGAGACCTCAGTACCACTAGGTATATACACAGTTACCTCTAGATCTATACACTTTATATATAGTAATGAGAGACCTCAGTACCGCTAGGTATATACACAGCTACATCTAGATCTATACACTTTATATATAGTAATGAGAGACCTCAGTACCGCTAGTTATATACACAGCTACATCTAGATCTATACACTTTAAATATAGTAATGAGAGACCTCAGTACCGCTAGGTATATACACAGCTACATCTAGATCTATACACTTTATATATAGTAATGAGAGACCTCAGTACCGCTAGGTATATACACAGCTACTTCTAGATCTATACACTTTATATATAGTAATGAGAGACCTCAGTACCACTAGGTATATACACAGCTACATCTAGATCTATACACTTTATATATAGTAATGAGAGACCTCAGTACCGCTAGGTATATACACAGCTACTTCTAGATCTATACACTTTATATATAGTAATGAGAGACCTCAGTACCACTAGGTATATACACAGCTACATCTAGATCTATACACTTTATATATAGTAATGAGAGACCTCAGTACCACTAGGTATATACACAGCTACATCTAGATCTATACACTTTATATATAGTAATGAGAGACCTCAGTACCACTAGGTATATACACAGCTACATCTAGATCTATACACTTTATATATAGTAATGAGAGACCTCAGTACCACTAGGTATATACACAGCTACTTCTAGATATATACACTTTATATATAGTAATGAGAGACCTCAGTACCACTAGGTATATACACAGTTACCTCTAGATCTATACACTTTATATATAGTAATGAGAAAGCTCAGTACCGCTAGGTATATACACAGCTACTTCTAGATCTATACACTTTATATATAGTAATGAGAGACCTCAGTACCACTAGGTATATACACAGCTACTTCTAGATCTATACACTTTATATATAGTAATGAGAGACATCAGTACCGCTAGGTATATACACAGCTACTTCTAGATCTATACACTTTATATATAGTAATGAGAGACCTCAGTACCACTAGGTATATACACAGCTACATCTAGATCTATACACTTTATATATAGTAATGAGAGACCTCAGTACCACTAGGTATATACACAGCTACATCTAGATCTATACACTTTATATATAGTAATGAGAGACCTCAGTACCACTAGGTATATACACAGCTACATCTAGATCTATACACTTTATATATAGTAATGAGAGACCTCAGTACCGCTAGGTATATACACAGTTACCTCTAGATCTATACACTTTATATATAGTAATGAGAGACCTCAGTACCACTAGGTATATACACAGTTACCTCTAGATCTATACACTTTATATATAGTAATGAGAGACCTCAGTACAACTAGGTATATACACAGCTACATCTAGATCTATACACTTTATAGATATTAATGAGACAGCTCAGTACCACTAGGTATATACACAGCTACTTCTAGATATATACACTTTATATATAGTAATTAGAGACCTCAGTACCACTAGGTATATACACAGTTACCTCTAGATCTATACACTTTATAGATAGTAATGAGAGACCTCAGTACCGCTAGGTATATACACAGCTACTTCTAGATCTATACGCCTTATATATAGTAATGAGAGACCTCAGTACCACTAGGTATATACACAGCTACTTCTAGATCTATACGCTTTATAGATATTAATGCGACAGCTCAGTACCACCAGGTATATACACAGTTACCTCTAGATCTATACACTTTATAGATATTAATGAGACAGCTCAGTACCACCAGGTATATACACAGCTACATCTAGATCTATACACTTTATATATAGTAATGAGAGACCTCAGTACCACTAGGTATATACACAGCTACTTCTAGATCTATACGCTTTATATATAGTAATGAGAGACCTCAGTACCGCTAGGTATATACACAGCTACATCTAGATCTATACACTTTATATATAGTAATGGGAGACCTCAGTACCGCTAGGTATATACACAGCTACTTCTAGATATATACGCTTTATATATAGTTATGAGAGACCTCAGTACCGCTAGGTATATACACAGTTACCTCTAGATCTATACACTTTATATATAGTAATGAGAGACCTCAGTACCGCTAGGTATATACACAGCTACATCTAGATCTATACACTTTATATATAGTAATGAGAGACCTCAGTACCGCTAGGTATATACACAGCTACATCTAGATCTATACACTTTATATATAGTAATGAGAGACCTCAGTACCGCTAGGTATATACACAGCTACTTCTAGATCTATACACTTTATATATAGTATTGAGAGACCTCAGTACCACTAGGTATATACACAGCTACATCTAGATCTATACACTTTATATATAGTAATGAGAGACCTCAGTACCGCTAGGTATATACACAGCTACTTCTAGATCTATACACTTTATATATAGTAATGAGAGACCTCAGTACCACTAGGTATATACACAGCTACTTCTAGATATATTCGCTTTATATATAGTAATGAGAGACCTCAGTACCGCTAGGTATATACACAGCTACTTCTAGATATATACGCTTTATATATAGTAATGAGAGACCTCAGTACCACTAGGTATATACACAGCTACATCTAGATCTATACACTTTATTTATAGTAATGAGAGACCTCAGTACCACTAGGTATATACACAGCTACATCTAGATCTATACACTTTATATATAGTAATGAGAGACCTCAGTACCACTAGGTATATACACAGCTACATCTAGATCTATACACTTTATATATAGAAATGAGAGACCTCAGTACCACTAGGTATATACACAGCTACTTCTAGATATATACACTTTATATATAGTAATGAGAGACCTCAGTACCACTAGGTATATACACAGTTACCTCTAGATCTATACACTTTATATATAGTAATGAGACAGCTCAGTACCGCTAGGTATATACACAGCTACTTCTAGATCTATACACTTTATATATAGTAATGAGAGACCTCAGTACCACTAGGTATATACACTTTATATATAGTAATGAGACAGCTCAGTACCACCAGGTATATACACTTTATATATAGTAATGAGAGACCTCAGTACCACTAGGTATATACACAGCTACATCTACATCTATACACTTTATATATAGTAATGAGAGACCTCAGTACCGCTAGGTATATACACAGCTACATCTAGATCTATACACTTTATATATAGTAATGAGAGATCTCAGTACCGCTAGGTACGTACACAGCTACATCTAGATCTATACACTTTATATATAGTAATGAGAGACCTCAGTACCACTAGGTATATACACAGCTACATCTAGATCTATACACTTTATATATAGTAATTAGAGACCTCAGTACCACTAGGTATATACACAGTTACCTCTAGATCTATACACTTTATAGATAGTAATGAGACAGCTCAGTACCACTAGGTATATACACATCTACATCTAGGTCTATACACTTTATAGATAGTAATGAGAGACCTCAGTACCACTAGGTATATACACAGTTACCTCTAGATCTATACGCTTTATATATAGTAATGAGAGACCTCAGTACCACTAGGTATATACACAGTTACCTCTAGATCTATACGCTTTATATATAGTAATGAGAGACCTCAGTACCACTAGGTATATACACAGTTACCTCTAGATCTATACACTTTATATATAGTAATGAGAGACCTCAGTACCGTTAGGTATATACACAGTTACCTCTAGATCTATACACTTTATATATAGTAATGAGAGACCTCAGTACCGCTAGGTATATACACAGTTACCTCTAGATCTATACACTTTATAGATATTAATGAGAGACCTCAGTACCACTAGGTATATACACAGCTACATCTAGATCTATACACTTTATATATAGTAATGAGAGACCTCAGTACCACTAGGTGTATACAAAGCTACATCTAGATCTATACACTTTATATATAGTAATTAGAGACCTCAGTAGCACTAGGTATATACACAGTTACCTCTAGATCTATACACTTTATATATAGTAATGAGAGACCTCAGTTCCACTAGGTATATACACAGCTACATCTAGGTCTATACACTTTATAGATAGTAATGAGAGACCTCAGTACCACTAGGTATATACACAGTTACCTCTAGATCTATACGCTTTATATATAGTAATGAGAGACCTCAGTACCACTAGGTATATACACAGTTACCTCTAGATCTATACACTTTATATATAGTAATGAGAGACCTCAGTACCGTTAGGTATATACACAGTTACCTCTAGATCTATACACTTTATATATAGTAATGAGAGACCTCAGTACCGCTAGGTATATACACAGTTACCTCTAGATCTATACACTTTATAGATATTAATGAGAGACCTCAGTACCACTAGGTATATACACAGCTACATCTAGATCTATACACTTTATATATAGTAATGAGAGACCTCAGTACCGCTAGGTATATACACAGCTACATCTAGGTCTATACACTTTATAGATATTAATGAGACAGCTGAGTACCACCAGGTATATACACAGCTACATCTAGGTCTATACACTTTATATATAGTAATGAGAGATCTCAGTACCACCAGGTATATACACAGCTACATCTAGATCTATACACTTTATATATAGTAATGAGAGACCTCAGTACCACTAGGTATATACACAGCTACTTCTAGATCTATACGCTTTATATATAATAATGAGAGACCTCAGTGCCACTAGGTATATACACAGCTACATCTAGATCTATACACTTTATAGATATTAATGAGACAGCTCAGTACCACTAGGTATATACACAGTTACCTCTAGATCTATACATTTTATAGATATTAATGAGAGCTCAGTACCGCTAGGTATATACACAGCTACATCTAGGTCTATACACTTTATAGATAGTAATGAGACAGCTAAGTTTCACTAGGTATATACACAGCTACCTATCTCTAGGTCTGTACACTTTATAGATAGTAATGTGACAGCTAAGTATCACTAGGTATATACACAACTACCTACCTCTAGGTCTGTACACTTTTAAAGTGTTGTCACATGAAAAAATATAATAAAATATTTACAAAAATATGAGGGGTGCACTCACTTTTGTGGGATACTGTGTATATATATAATTATAAAGAAAGGAAAAAACACCAGCACTAAAACTTAAGTGATGGTATGTGTATGTTCCTAGATAGCTCTAAGTTCAATGCAATTCAGTATTATTATGACGTCACAGTGTATATTATACCATAAGTGTGTGAGTATATTCTGCACCTTATATCACAAAATAAGTAGATATGGTATGTATAGTTCATATAGTGAATTCTTAACAAAAAAAGAGGAATTAGCGTGCTGCCCCAAGATTGACTCAGAGTACCCCTGTCTTTGAAAAATATGATATAGAAAGAGAGATCAATAATATATAATGGGCGCTCGACTAAAACAAATTCAATCAAAACTACAGATTTAGGGGCATATTTATCAAGGTCTGGCGGACCTGATCACTGCGGATCAGGTCCACCAGACCTCGCTGAATACGGCGAGCAATACGCTCGCCGTATTCAGCATTGCACCAATAGGCTGCCAGCAGGGGGGTTTCAATCAACCCAAACGTACTTGATTGAGTTGTATTGTGGCGATGTGTGTCCGCCTGCTCAGAGCAGGTGGACAGGTTATGGAGCAGCGGTCTTTGTGAAGACTCGCCAGAAACAGGGGCCATCAAGCTCCATACGGAGTTTGTTAAATAGAGCCCACAGTCTTTCATCTATCATTTGTAGATGTTATTCTTGTTATTGGTCTTGTACAGTTAGGATGTTGTTCTTTATCCAAATTGGTAATTCTCAATGTAATACCGATAAGTTAGTATTTCCTGCTTACCAGCAATACCACCAATCACATGAGGTAAGGTGTGTGCTTGTTTGTGGGTAAAGTTGGTGGTTTCTCTGTGCCTTTATAGGATGACCTCAAATATCCTGGTCCGTTTGTTGGTCCCTTTAGGTTTTCTGGTTGCCGTTAGAAGATTAGAATGGAACCTTATGTCTCTGCACCCTAAACCTATAGACTGTGAGCTCTCCGGAGCAGGGCCCTCTTCCTCCTGTGCTAGATTTGTTTAGTTTTGTTATGTTTTGTATTTTATCACAAATCTTTGTCATTGTATACCCCTATCATTGTACCCAGCGCTACAGAAATTGGCGGCGCTATACAAATAAATGATAATAATAATAAAATCTGGACTCTCTTATTTTCTCTCAGATGGTGGTGAGAAGCCTTGTTCCCTCAAGTGGTAAATCCTGTCCTGATTGACCACTTGAGGGAACAAGGCTTCTCACCACCATCTGAGAGAAAATAAGAGAGTCCAGATTTTCCATTCTAATCTCCTAACGGCAACCGGAAAACCTAAAGGGACCAACAAACGGACCAGGATATTTGAGGGTCATCCTAAAAAGGCACAGAGAAACCACCAACTGTACCAACAAAAGAGCACACACCTTACCTCATGTGACAGTGATTGGGGGTATTGCTGGTAAGCAGGAAATATTTACTTCTCGTTATTACATTGAGAATTACCTATTTGGATAAAGAACAACATCCTAACTGTACAAGATCGATAACAAGAATAACATCTACAAATGATAGATGAAAGACTGTATCTGTAGTTTTGATTGAATTTGTTTTAGTCGAGCGCCCATTATATATTATTGATCTTTCTTCCTATATCATATATATATATACACATATATATATATATATATTCACTTACAAACACACATATACAGTATCTCACAAAAGATATAATAAAATATTTACAAAAATATGAAGGTACACTCATTTTTGTGGGATATATATACATACACACTTACAAACACACATATACAGTATCTCACAAAAGTGAGTATGCCCCTCACATTTTTGTAAATATTTTATTATTTCTTTTCATGTGACAACACTGAAGAAATGACACTTTGCTGCAATGTAAAGTAGTGAGTGTACAGCCTGTATAACAGTGTAAATTTGCTGTCCCCTCAAAATAACACACACAGCCATTAATGTCTAAACCATTGACAACAAAAGTAAGTACACAACTAAGTGAAAATTTCCAAATTGGGCCCAAAGTGTCAATATTTTGTGTGGCCACCATTATTTTGCAGCACTCTTAACTCTCTTGAGCATGGAGTTCACCAGAGCTTCACAGGTTGCCACTGGAGTCCTCTTCCACTCCTCCATGACGACATCACAGAGCTGGTGGATGTAAGAGACCTTGCGCTCCCCCACCTTCGGTTTGAGGATGCCCCACAGATGCTCAATAGGGTTTAGGTCTGGAGACATGCTTGGCCAGTCCATCACCTTTACCCTCAGCTTCTTTAGCAAGGCAGTGGTCGTCTTGGAGGTGTGTTTGGGTTTGTTATCATGTTTGAATACTGCCCTGTGGCCCAGTCTCCGAATGGAGGGGATCATGCTCTGCTTCAGTATTTTACAGTACATGTTGGCATTCATGGTTCCCTCAATGAACTTTAGCTCCCCAGTGCCAGCAGCACTCATGCAGCCCCAGACCATGACACTCCCACCACTATGCTTGACTGTAGGCAAAACACACTTGTCTTTGTACTCGTCACCTGGATGCCGCCACAGCCTCTTGACACCATCTGAACTAAATAAGTTTATCTTGGCCTCATCGGACCACAGGGCATGGTTCCAGTAATCCATGTCCTTAGTCTGCTTGTCTTCAGCAAACTGTTTGTGGCCTTTATTGTGCATCATCTTTAGAAGAGGCTTCCTTCTGGGGTGATAGCTATGCAGACCAATTTGATGCAGTGTGCGGCATATGGTGTTAGCACTGACAGGCTGACCCCCACCCCTTCAAACTCTGCAGCAATGCTGGCAGCACTCATACGTCTATTTTCTAAAAACAACCTCTGGATATGATGCTGAGCATGTGCACTCAACTTCTTTGGTCGACCATGGTGAGACCTTTTCTGAGTGGAACCTGTCCTGTGAAACCACTGTATGGTCTTGCCCACTGTGCTGCAGCTCAGTGTCAGGGTCTTTGCAATCTTCTTATAGCCTAGGCCATCTTTATGTAGAGCAACAATTCTTTTTTTCAGATCCTCAGAGAGTTATTTGCCATGAGGTGCCATGTTGAGCTTCCAGTGACCAGTATGAGAGAGTGTGAGAGCGATAATATCAAATTTAACACACCTGCTCCCCATTCACACCTGAGACCTTGTAACACTAACGAGTTACATGACATCAGGGAGGGAAAATAGCTAATTGGGCCCAATTTGGACATTTTCACTTAGGGGTGTATTCACTTTTGTTGCCAATGGTTTAGACATTAATGGCTGTGTGTGTTATTTTGAGGAGACAGCAAATTTACACTGTATACAGGCTGTACACTCACTACTTTACATTGTAGCAAAGTGTCATTTCTTCAGTGTTGTCACATGAAAATATATAATAAAATATTTACAAAAATGTGAGGGGCATACTCACTTTTGTGAGATACTGTATATTCCACAAAGGCTTGCATTTGCTAGATTTTTATGTGCTTAATTGTGCACAAATAATACACAAAGTAGTTGTACTTTGTTTAGAGTAAACCTTGGTAGCCTGATAAGAGCTGTAACAGTACAAGTGTGACTGGTCCCCAACTTTGGATCCTAACCTGTCCCGCTACATGATCCGTCATCTACTTCTCCATTCCCAGAAACCATTAACACCAACAGGTATCAATTCCTCTGCTAGCTTCCAACACCATTTTTACAATTACATCTTTGACAATTTAAGGCCAGTTCTTGATGCCGTCTTTACAAAGACATGTTTGTCTCTCTCTAGCCTGCTCTTTTCCTACAGGCCCTCAGTAATGGGTCAACCAGGTGGCCAGAAAGCAAATCCATAAAACTGCCAATGGAATCCTTAAAATAAAAACAGGCATGACCAAAAGAAACTACTCACGTTTGAACTTTATTTCAACCAGAACTAGCCCCTAAGAACTTAACAGCTTGGGATGACACACAGGACCTAAAACAAAAATACATAGTAAGTATAAAGCCAACAATACAATCATGGAATATGACTCTGACAAAAGGGAAAGGGAGTCTGGGGCACCTATGCCAACATATACCAACTCAAACATGTTATAACATCACATCATGCAAAATTTATGCAAACATATTGGTGTCTATGAACGTTCAATCAATAGATGATGCTGCGCTATACCATGTCCCTGAACATTCAACCAATAGATGGCGCTGTGCAACACCATGTCCCTGAACATTTAACCAATAGATGGCGCTGTGCAACACCATGTCCCTGAACATTCAACCAATAGATGGCGCTGTGCAACACCATGTGCCGGAACGTTTAACCAATAGATGACACTGTGCAACACCATGTCCCTGAACATTTAACCAATAGATGGCGCTGTGCAACACCATGTCCCTGAACATTCAACCAATAGATGGTGCTGTGCAACACCATGTGCCGGAACGTTTAACCAATAGATGACACTGTGCAACACCATGTTCCTGGAGTAATTGTAGTTTTGTTATAGTGAACAACCAATAGATGGAGCTGTGCATACAAGGTCCCTGTGGATGTTTGGGGTTCCATCACAGGAGCTTAGGAGAGCACACATCACTAATGGTCTATGGCAGTATTGTTTGTAACTATTGTATAAACATTACATTGTTATAAACATTGTTGTAAAACACTGCTTCATGTGCACACTCCTGAGCTCACCTAGGATTACTCTTTAACAAAGAATACCAAAAAAACTAAGGAAAATTGATAATAGAAGTAAATTGGAAATTTGTTTAAAATTGTGTGCTCTATCCAATCCGGATAACTTGATTTTTTTCTTTTTAAAGTGTTTACTGTTTTTTACTGTTTACTGTTTTTTAAAGGTGTATTACCGGTTTCTCCAGTTCCTGTTTCATTCTATGCAACTAAGTTCAGTTATCTCTCCACTCTTTAGTGAATAATCTACATTTTAGTGAATTAGCCACTTAGAATAACATAAGAGCTGGTGAGGTTGGAGAGGCAGGTGAGGCTGGCAAAACTGTAGTGCCCACAGCATGGAATTTGCCCTCTGTCTCCCACTTAGGGCTGCCATCAGGGGGTGAATAGGGTGACTCCTGTTAGGAGCCCACGGGGGCCCCATGAGGCAAGCACAACTATTATTTAAAAATATATATATATTTTTACCTTTTTGCAGCCACCAGAGGGCGCTACAGCAGAGTGCTAATGAGCGTGGGGAAATATCATTACAAGGAGTAAAGCATTAGCATTTGAGAGGATTTCTGAGTGTGCACTAAACCACTATGCACAGTGTGAGATAGACTTGGCACTTCAGTTTGTACAGTGTGTGCCTGAGTCAGATGGCAGATCACTTTCATTTGCAGATTAAGTAAGACTTACTTAGTAAATGTTTTTTTATTTATTTGTGCAATTTCAGATTGTAAATTCAGTGTATGGTGGGGCCAGGGGTCCATAAAAACACTTTTTTTTTTTTTAGCAATATGCAGCAGTGTATTTATGATTATTTGACAATGCTGTAGAAATTCTATATTTAAAACCATGCAGAAATGTTTGGTCCTCAATACACAAATGGTAGGTGCCCCTTTGGCAGATATGATTTTTTAAATTCATATATATATATTTTAATTGCATTCCAGTTTATTGCCCCTTTATGCGAGGACTTTCCAGATGCCAGGAGGCATTTTATCTAAGATTTTGACATCTGCATAAAATGTTGTACTCTCAGGCTAAGATTGCTCAGTGTTTGAAATGAGACTGTTCAGTTTACACTACAGCTGACTTAATTTTGAAATACATACAAACAAGCCTAAATCCTGCATTTAACCATATCTAATGGTATGAGACTAAGTACCACAGCTTATGGTTCCACCAAGACCATATAGAGTACAGCATTTTCAAAATCTGACAGATTTGAAGTGGTGCTTTTGGTTGGGGGAAATGGGGGGGGGCAAAACATACACCTTTCAAAAGTACTTTTTTCATTTACCCCTTCTGACAGATCAATTTTTGTTTGCTCATTTACAAATATTATTCTTTAAAAAGTGATCTCTTCATTTCTGCAATTTTTTTTAGCATGCAAGTCACACACTGTTGATTTAGGGGATGGCAATGTGCAGAAGTTTTACCTCCTATGAGTGTTTCTGTGATTGTCTGTGTTTATGTCTTTGTGCTTTTGTTGGTGTCTTTATGAGTGTGTATGTATTTCTTTTCTGTGGGTCTCTCTGTGAGGGTTTATGTGTCTGTCTTTGTGCATTTTCTGTGGATGTCTCTGTGAGGGTGTGTGTGTGCATGTATGTCTTTGTGTATTTTCTGTGAGTGTCTCTCTCTGTGTGTGCATGTATGTCTGTGTGTTTTCTGTGAGTGTCTGTGTGTGTGTGTGTCTTTGTGTGTTTTCTGTGGGTGTCTGTGAGTGTGTATGTCTTTGTGTGTTTTCTGAGGCTGTTTCTGTGGGTGTTTCCTTGGGTGTATGTGCAACTTTGTGTTTGAGTTTGTGTGTGTCCATTGACTGTTCCATTTTAGGACATTTTGACCTTACTACTGAGTTCTGTGTTTGTGTGTTACTACCTTCACAACATTTCCAAGTTTAACTACACTTAAAGGGACATGAAACCCAACATTTTTCTTTCACGATTCAGATAGAGAATACAATTTTAATCAACTTTCTAACTTACTTCTATTATCTAATTTGTTTCATTCTCTTGGTATCATTTGTTGAAGGAGCAGCAATGCACTACTGATTTCTAACTAAACACATGGGTGAGCCAATGACAATCGGTCTATATAATCAGCCACCAATCAGCAGCTGGAACCTATGTTCTTT